>NW_027397066.1:109833213-109865111 GCF_003265705.2 Callorhinus ursinus | reverse complement strand
CTTCTCCTTCTCCTTCTCCTTCTCCTTCTCCTTCTCCTTCTCCTTCTTCTTCTTCTTCTTCTTCTTCTTCTTCTTCTTCTTCTTCTTCTTCTAATTACATGGTGTCCCTTCTCTGCTCTCCTCTTTTGAAAGTCATTCCTTCCACTTAGAATAAAATTATAAATTCTTCATTTGACCTGCAAGTGATACAATAACTAGCCTCTGTCTACTTATGTCAAACCTTGTGTTCTACCATTCTTCCACTCATTACCCACAGGCACATTGCCCTTCATATTCTCCATGCAGACATGAGACTCAGGAATCTTGGGATGCTCCCCTCCTTTCCAGATTCCTAAAATGTGCCTCCCTAAGTTATGTGCATGGGTAGATGCCTTGTTTGATTCAAGTCAGGTCAAATGACATCTCTTCTGTCTAAACCAGCACTCAATCCATTTAGCAAGCATAATTTCCCTTCACAAAACCTATTAATAACAGACATTATATTATGTATTTGTTCATTCATCTGTTATATTCTGTATTCTCCTCTAGATGCAATCTTCAAAAGACAGAAAACTGGTCTGATTGTAATCTGCTATATCACTGATACCTAAAATACTACCAAGAAATGATATGCATTTAATACTTGTTAAGTCCTGGGATAAACAATCTACTAGTCTCCTTTCCCTAAACTTTAGGAAAAATAGTTTAATTCGATGAATTCTAAAGGTATAGGATATTTTCTTTGAAATGATTGCCAATCTTTCTATTAAGAGAAATGTTCTTTCTTTCTCTTTTCCCACTTGACTACACAATATATCATTTTATGAAATCATAAAGTAATATATATTTTTGGTCCCAAGAAGAATTTATCCATCCTGAAACCTTTAGTCCGATAGCTATTGTTTTAGTATTTGCTAAAGCAAATCTTCTAAGCTTCTTCTATTGGAATTTTTTTTAATGCTTTATTTGTATTCTTCTTTAAATGAGCAAAGGGAATAATCTGTCCACAAAAGACTTACAGTAACTCTGATGCCAATGGGAAATTGAATATTTTTAATAAAATTTTGAGGTATGTTATTTTACATTTCATGTTATGTGATCTGTAATATAAAAATGCCTGTCTGGGTATTAAGAAATAAGAACACCCTGAAAATATCCTTCGGGTCATATACAGGTAATGAAAAGTCAATAAAATTGCTTCACTAATAATTTTGAGACTTCCCAAAGGTTTTGGCACAGAGTTATTTTTACATAAGATGAGAGAATATGTCCAATGCAGAGAAATTGAATCTATGAATCAGAAGTGTGTGGTTTCAGAAGCTTGTAGTATTCTAATCATGACTTCCTCATTTCACTTAGTGGAATTGTCACAGATCTATAAAAATTTAATCTTCCAATCATTGAGCTATCTTACCTCTAAACAATACAATTCTGCTTTTCCACTGAGATATAAATTAAAGAATAAGATCTTTTAAAATAGAGAAATAAAAAAGGGAGAGAGAAACAATGTAGATAATACCATCTGTCAATCCATAAACTTTGGGTAGAGAAGTCCATAACTCAATACTCACTCACCAATGAGGATATTTATTATTTTATTACTATTATTACTGAAGACCTGAAAAGATATGCCTGTATGTGTACTTACATGAAAATAACTGACTTGAAAAAGAAATTCTCTTAATAATTTTAAGATGTATTGCAGCATAAATTTTCTTTTCTTTTCTGATTTTTACATAACTTCCCTGAAGATGCCGACTTCCTTAATGGAAACTGAATAATTTCATTTACTTAAACCACCACAGGGAACAACAGGAGAATGGTAATTTCAGGTTTTCATAGTTTTTTATTGTTGGTTTATTGCTTACAATTAGCAGTCTGTGCTTTATGCCAAAAGTTATTTGTTCATTTGTTTGTATTTTTGTCGGTGAGTAGCTGAAATTCAGAAATACATACATAACATTTATTGTAATTCTATTAAAAATATGAGTCCAAACCTTACAAATTAAACTATTATTTTCTCAATAGATAAACACCTACAGTGGGTGCTCATACTTTACTCATGATATGTGTATGTTTGCATCATTACCTACTTTGACTCATTTTCTTTTTATATTATATGTCAAATAAAGTTGAGATTATGTAGCAAGTTACATTTTAATGTTCAATTTTAATGCACGGTAAGAAAAATATTCCTTTGAAGATACACTCATCAACTATAACTTAATAGTAAATCATGTATAGCATTTGTGAATATGCATGTATTATTAATTTCTATAAATTAATATGTTCTTATAATATATTAATTATTATATATCAATTATTTGTAAAAACTGCTCAGGGACTGAGACAAGTATGGATTTATTTTTAATGAATTAATTAACATAATTTAATAAATTTTTATGTTTTAGTAAATATTGTTTTAGTTTATAAATAAATTAATTTTATTTAAATTTTTTTTTAAGATTTTATTTATTTATATGAGAGAGAGAGAGCACATGCAGGGAGGAGGTCAGAGGGAGAGGGAGAAGGAGACTCCCTACTGAGCAGGGAGCCTGATGCGGGGCTTGATCCCAGGACTCTGAGATCATGACCTAAGCTAAAGGCAGCTGCTTAATGGACCGAGCCACCCACATGCCCCTATAAATTAATTTAAATGCTTAATGTCTATAAAAACTAAGAAAGAGTTATCAGTGGGAAAAATCCATAATTTTTGTTAGTTTCATATATATTAGCTACATTTATTTTTGACTTCCTAGAAATTGACTCAACATCACAAATCTAAAGGTTTAAGGTATAACTACAAATATACTAACAAATTTCGGGAAAGTAACATTTAGTCAATTGTTCATACACCAAAAAAATTTGTCTGAATTATTTTTATTTTGGCTTAGTTGCATTTGAAACTATTTACGATCTAAGTATTAAATAATTGTTATGTATTTAAATTATTACTGTGTGCAATCTGCAATGAAAAATAATTATTAAGACTGGATACTGTCCTTCCTAAGATTACTATTTAGTTAGTAAACCAGAATACACACTTAAAACGGTTAATACATTAAAAGTTGTATGAAACACTTAATTAGAAAATACGCATCTAAAAATGTTATCTCAACTCAATTTTAGGGACTTTTTATTTTTTTTTAAGAGTTTATTTATTTATTTGAGAGAGAGAGAATGAGAGAGAGAGAGCGCACATGAGAGGGGGGAGGGTCAGAGGGAGAGGCAGACTCCCTGCCCAGCAGGGGGCCTGATGCAGGACTCGATCCAGGGACTCCAGGATCATGACCTGAGCCGAAGGCAGTCGCTTAACCAACTGAGCCACCCAGGTGCCCTTTTAGGGACTTTTTAAAAACTTCCTTTCACAATCCAAATTTCTGGATAACAAGGATATTTGATTACTGCTTTGTAAAGTTGCTCCTATAATGACGCTCGCTCTTACACAAAAAGAGAAAACTGCAAGTTTATATTTCAACATATCTCAAATCTGTTTCCACTGCTAATATGATAAACCTTTAATTTTATTCCCCATTCGGGTTTAAAGATTCATTTAGTTTCTAAGTAACAAAAAGTCTGTATTTTAGTGCCTGAAGTATGCAGTGAAGTGGTAAAATATCTAAACTTCCACCTTAGATACAACTGTAAGAAGCAGAAAAAAATTGGGGTAAAGGAAGGAAAAATCTCAGCACAGGCAGGAATATGACACAAATGTGGATGAAGGGCTCAGCCTGAGAAAGGTTCACACTCTATCATATACGCCCCAGTCCTCTTGTCACTTTTAATTTAGTATCGAACTTCTGCAGCTCTCTTAGAAGAAATTACTCTTAAACATTGTTTGAAGCCTTTATGGAATTTTAAAGTTTTCAACAAGTGAAAATATAAATATATTTATACTACATAATATATATGACTATATCGAATGTAATACATTATTTTAAGGAGATTTTTTCTTAAATTATTAAATTCTTTTATATACGCATAAAGATTTTTTGCCTATACAATCCATCTATGTATAGGAGATTCCCCAAATTATTATTTATTTGTTGTAATTTTTCTACAATGTTTTTGAACAGTTTATATTCTTGGACTGTCAAACAAAATGTTAGACAAGGTGACACTGTTAAGAAAGAAATATTTTTATTATTTGAAGAAGAAATTATTTAATCTTTTGCAAAATTTGTTAAATATTCAGCTCAAAAATAAGCTTTGAATTTCCTCCCAATTTTGAAAAATTGAGGAGTGATTTTCTTGAAGTATAATTATAAATAACAAAATATATAAGTAGAGTATAATTGAAAAGCTTGAAGACCCTTAATTTTAGTGGTGCAAATGTGACATTATAAAACTTGAATTGCAGCCTAATTATGATTTCATTTCATCTTAAGAAATTGCTGACAAATGGTTTATAGTTTTAACTTAAGAAACTAGAATAAAATTTAGAAATAAAGATGTGTTGGCTCAAAAAACATGTTGATGTATACGATCTATTTGGCTCTGAAACATATTATGAAAATAAAAAAATAAGGACAGCATAAATTTGTACTTGAAGTATATATGTGGATCACAGTAAGGAAGAATACATTTTTATTCATTAAATAGGACATTTGCACATTCTGATTTTGCTTTCTATGGGATCTCTTTCTCATGAGTATTTGTATATTGGTGTGTGTATAAATGTAAATTATATTTATGCAAATTCTAATAAGTATGTTATATACCTCTATATATTACCTATATACGTATTTACTGTATATATTATGAATGGCATTATATCAGATATACTTGGTACTATATAACAAAGTGGTTTATGCAGATAGAAAAATCTAACCTTGTAATTTTTCACATGATATTTAATTTGAAATATGTATGCATGTACACACACATACACACACATACAGCCCAGATTGGTCAATTTTGTAAAGTACTTAACCATTTCCTCAATCAAAATTTACAATCTTCTTATCACACTGGACAGTTCTTTCAACAAAAATATTGCAGATGTATGTTGTATGACTTTAGATATTTGTCTTTGTGATTTTATATCAATTTTTCTGCACTGAAGTAGTAGATTTCTGCATTTGTACAGATAGACTGGTACTTTACTATCTACTCACATTTGGGTTATCCTTTACTGTTAATTCTCAGTAAAAGACTGATCTAACTTTTTCTGTGGATGCTGAAAATTCTAGATATTTACTTTCCCAGTCTGCCCTGTATTTAGTGCATGAGCACTTGTGATCTAGGCCCAGATGACTGACAGCTTCAGTGCCAGACTTTAAATTGAGAGCTACTATAGCAAAAAAGTACGATAAAGAACCCATGTTGATAGCTGTAGTGAAAGCAACAAATCCATTTTCTAGAGACAGCCATCTAGCCACCACGATTTAAGTGCTGGTAGTACTTGGTGGGCAATCTGTATGACTTTTACTCGGAATGTTTTCTGTTCTGTGATTTTGCCTTAAGTCTGGCTTTATGGCTTTCTTTTATTTCCATTCCCCAACAGATTTCCTCTTTCCTTCTGGATGACTCTCTAAGCTTACCAAAGTCTATGACATATTTTTGATTCAAATCAGTCAGTCATTTTTGTTGTTTGCATCTAATGACACTGAATAGTATAAATAAACATTTCTCTGTGGTAGGGGAAAAAGAGATGGGGGAGTCAACACAAGTTTCAGGAAATAGGGAGAAAATATCTGGCCTGTAAATGACAAACTACCCCAGAAGAAAAAGATTTGTTCTTTATATGCAAATATTATGGAAACATAGGAACAAGTGAAGGAGAGAAAGAAAGGAACAATAATTGATCATACAGCACAACTGAAGAGACAAAATAGATTAATTTCCTTGGGGAGAAATCGTGAGGGCCAACATATTAACTTCAAGACCAGTTGGAATCATGTGTGCAAGAAAGAGCCAACTGAAGAGACACAATGTATTTCTTCAGTCTGACGTTGGGGGAAAAAGTGCTCCTGGCTGGTCATGCAGGTATTTTGGGCAGATGTGAGGCATCTGTTGCTTACACCTGAGAAAGCTAATTAGCCAATTAAATTCTTAGGAGGAGCAGGGAAACAAGCCTGAGGTAAAAGATTCGCCCCAGCTGAGTTGTATGCTGTAGTACCAGAATGAATGCGAATTTTAAACTCTCTGACAAGGAGGAAGGAAAACAAGTGAGGATTTGATTTCAAGCCAGAAGAATTACAGAAGTTAAGTAAATAAAAGAAAAGGGATACTCTATTATCAACAAGGGAAAGAATGCACAATTCCAGAGTTTTCTATTAATTGACATTATTTTAAATAAACATATCTATTCATGTCAATGTTACCTTTTAATATTAAGTAAATTTTATTATATTAGATTTTTTTTATTTATATAAATTACTATATATTGGACAACTTTATTATATAAAAATCTAAATTCATGCCCCTCAAGGATACCCATACCTAAAAAATAAAGTTGCCTTTGATTCCTTTACATTAGAGCACAAGGTCAGCTGTTAATTTAGGCCATGGAGGCGAACATCTCTATGTTGCTATTAGGTTTTGTCTGCTGGCTCTATAGAAGGCATATTGACAGGAAACACATTTTTTACTCATAATTCACATAATTAGGGTGAACTCGGAATGCTAAAATTACCTAAGTTACAAAATCAAACTCTGTTTCACACTAAAGTTCTTGACTGGATACCTTGTTAATGTGATTTTCTCTTTGTACATTAAATACAAAAACATATATCGTTGTAAACACTGTGGAGCCAACACTTAGCACTATGCAGAATGTACAGATTAGAGAAGATTGAACTATAATTTGAATTACCTAAGTTTTGAAATATAGAACATGTGAAAGTTAATTTTAAGTGTCAACTTGACTGGGCCACAGGATGCCCAGATATCTACTTAAAATTTATTTCTGAATGTGTCTATGAGGGGGTTTCAGGAAGACATTACATTTGAATCTATAGACTGAATAAAACAGATGGCCCTCCTCAAGGTGGGTGAGCATCATCCAATCCATTGAGGGCCTGAATAAAACAAAAAGGTGGACAAATGGAGAATTCACCCTCTACGACTGATTTCTGAGTTGGGATATGGGTCTTCTGCCTTTGAACAGGACTGACACCGTCAGCTCTCAAGCTTCTCAGGCTTTCAAACTCAGACTGGAGCTACACCACCTGCTTTCTGGGTCTCTGGCTTGTAGATAGCAGATCATGGAACTTCTCAGCCTCCATAATTGTGTGAGTCAATTCCTCATATTCCTTTGATAAATAAATAAATATATATATGTATATGTATTATATATGTGTCTATGTGTGTATATATATATAATGCATGTATCTATGTGTATCGATATTTATTTGCCTGCCATCTATTTATATCTTACTGGTTCTGTTTTTTCTGGAGAAACTTGAATAATACAGAACATGTACAATTTTGTTTAAAAAATATAATCTAACATTTAGAAGTGTTATAAAGTACTAACGCTCAACAAGTGAAGTTTTAAAAAGGCACATGTTAATACTTCTGTGTTTTGATCGCAATAGAAGTTTTAGAACTGAAGTAAGCCACCTGTATCCAAGATGAAATTAAGGAATTCTATTTTATATTTGGTTATATTTACTCACTACAATTTGTGAGAGAGTGAGATAATCTCATTTGCAAACTAAAAAAAAATGCATTAAAAACACCTACACCTTAGGGGAAAAGAAATGTGTAATTACCTTATAAATAAAACTTTGAAGTTTTTTGTTGTTTTTTCTTCATTACCATATTTTTAAATTTTCATTTAATGTTGTTTGAAAGGGAAAATATCTATTCAATTTTTTGCTTATAATAAACTGCCCTTTCATTCTAATTCTGATCATGAAATCCAAGAATCTTTATATAATAAAGGGAAAAGAATACCACTAAGTGAGGATGACTGCTTTTGTCATTAAAATAATATGTTCTTGTAAAATGTATTGTAAAATTACCCATGATGCCCTTTAAAATGCTGAGGCCTAATGCAGTATACAGCAGTGCATTTCATTTGCAAGGTCAATATAACTGGTATAGAAAGATATTTTGATTTTAGTAACCTCTTAAATATCACATAAGCATTACATTGAAACACAACATTAAATAGCTATAATTTTCTGTAATTTATAATTTATCATAAAATATACATATTTAAAGACATATCTTTTAAAGTGGGCCAAAAATTATTGTTTCTGTGTCTCCTTAACAGGTAGCAATTAAACAATAATGTGAATATTCTTCAAACTTCAAATATATTACAACAAAGAATACTTGAAAAAACTTAATGAAAAAGATAATTTTGAAAAGTTTATGTTTACTTTATTTGTTATTTTTAAAGATTTTATTTATTTATTTGACAGAGACACAGTGAGAGAGAACGCAAGCAGGGGGAGTGGGAGAGGGAGAAGCAGGCTTCCTGCTGATTAGAGAGCCCCATGCAGGGCTCGATCCCAGGACCCTGAGATCACTATCCGAGCCCAAGGCAGACGTTTAACAACTGGGCCACCCAGGTGCCCCAAAAAGTTTATGTTTAATAATGTGAAAATCAAAAATGCTATACTGATTTGTGATTTTTAAGCTAACTCCAATATCTGGATAAAATTTACGCTTTGAAATATAAATACTACACATTGTACTAACAGGGCAACCAAAATTGCAATGTAATTTACAAGATAGTACAATTTGTGTAAATATTGAAATAATTTTACCCTGGTAAATGCCAGGTAGATTACTCTTCTATGAAACTGGCAAATGTTGTTTGTCAGTAATATGGTTAATAGTTACCTTTTTTAGAGTTTGTGTAAGCAATGAAATAGGTGTCATTAGAGCACAACTGAGAGTTCTAAGAGGAGGAGGCTTTCATTTTTTCCAATGAGTCCATGGTACAAATGGAAATGAGAAATTATAGGATATTTTTTATGTATTCAAAACCTTGCCAGGCTGGTTCACTGTTGCACATAAATCTACATAATATTCATTACCATTGATTGCCTAGATGCCATGAAATAGCTTATCTTTCTGTTGATTTTTAAAAATTGCAACCATTTGCCAACATCCAAATACATGATTACATTGAATTATTTTTTAAATCTTTATTCTACACTTGGAATATGGATTTAGCTGTGGTTTCAAGTTAAAATGACCTTAGTAAGCCATTAACTTTCCAGGGTTCAATTTTTCTACTTCCAAGATATGATAACAATACCTGCCTCTGTTTACTTTGAAGAGAGTGAAAATAACAGAGATAAGGTAGATTCTCCCAGGGCCTAAAATAGCTACTGATAATAAATGAAATACTTTATAGAAACAGATTTAACTTTTCCCAGCCACTAAGTAAACTTCGACTAAGCTACTGTTTCAAAATTATGGAAACGCAAAGAGCAGAAATACAAATATAGCACAACATAGAAATTAAATTAAGCATTAAATTGTTTTCAAAATACTGAAGACCAAATCCTGTGCTATAAACATAAAGCCAGGAAGAAAAAGGCAAGAAGGCAGGAATTGATGCCAATGAAAATTTAGCATTAAGTTATATTACTATAGAGTGGTTTATAGTGTATACTGTCACATATTTTATTTAATTGGATTCTTGTAATAATCGCATGGAGAAGTGTCCTGTAACACGATTGTAGTAGATATGTCAGGTGCCACTGGATGCTCCTTCAAGAAATCCGCATTTTCCCATTGCCTACTGCTAGCTGGCAACCTCCAGTTCTTTGTCAGAGTTGCCTCGACTTTTTTTTTTCCAGCAATGTCATTTATTTTCTTGTTTATTTTGAAATAATTTCAAATTCACATAGAAGTTGCAATTACACAAAATCTCCCATATAAACTTTACTAAGCTTCTGTATTGTTAAAAATTTACCACATTTGCCTTAGCATTCCTCCCATTTTTATTTCCTTTTTCTGTAGCACTTGAGAGTAAGCTATAGACATGATGTCCTATTAACCTTTGATATTTTATATTTGCAAAAAAAATTATCCTTCTAATGATAATACAACTATCAAAATTAGAAAATTAATATTGACCCAATATTAACATCTTGTCAACCAACCTCATTAAAATTGTACCTATTGTTTCAGTAGTATTTATAATTTCAAGCAATGTGTTGCATTTGGTCACCATGTCCCTTTAATTCCTCAGTCTGAAATAGTGTCTGAGTCTTTCCTTGTCTTTCATTTTTGAAGAATATATACATTTAATATTTTGTTATATATTGTATAGGTATATATGTGATATTTTGATATATTTGATATTTTGAAGAATATTCAGATACAAGGATTCATAGACATATCGATATATAGATATACATAGATCCCCATTTTGACCAGTAAGAACCCCTTTGAGGTCTTTGGCATACTCCCATCATCCTCTATATTTTGTATTACTTTCCAGTAAAAGTTCTTCTGAGCTTGTATGTTATTTTTTATGACTCAGATTTGGAGTCAGCCATTTCTCCAAGGACCTTTAGTTTTTTGTTTTTGTTTCTAAGTAGAGAATACTGTTTAGACTCAAATACACACATGCATATCTCCATATTTATCTTTAAGTGTATCTGTCTGTATGTCTATCTGTCTATCTATCATCTATCCTAAAAGCCATACATTCACCCCACTTCCTCTAACTTCAACACCACAGGATTTTTCCGTACCCACTTGTACCCACTTTTCCGTATTTTTACAGTGAGAAATCTGGCTCTAATCATCAACAAAGTATTATTGTTTGCTCAGTCTCCCCTGTATCTGATCAATCTTCTGCCATAGCAGGAGAAAATTCAGCCCTGAGCATGCTTCATAAACTCCACCCTGGCACACCTTCCAAAATCATGAGCCAGACAAGCCAAGGACATACTATTCTCCAGGGGACCCTCAGCCAATGCATAATGTGATGGTGATTACTGAGAACACTCTCTTCTCAGGATGGCTCCCAGCCAATGACTAGGTAGAAAAAATGGTATAATGGCCCACTTATTTCCATCCTACTCGGCATACTTCTAATGGGCAGTTTTTGCTTCAGGTCTCCCCACAGGGCTTGCAGACATATCTGTATCAGTCATTTGTCTAACCCTGGCTAGTCCTCCTTCCTCCCTTTTCTTTTCACAGGTGTTACTCCCAATAATATTTGAACGCCTAAATCCGTGAACTTCTCTCCTTTCCAGAGAACTGAAATTATGACAAGGGAGTGGGCAAATCTACCATGACTTCAGTGGAATGTAAATAAATTAAGGATTATTGTGGAAAATTTTATAAGCCAAGAATTTGCAGAAAGTGAATGCCTCCCCAGTTTCTAATATTTTCATAAAGAAGTTTTTATGTAGGCAAGGTAGAGCCAGAATTGGCATGCTATGGAAAAAGTTTCATACTGAGACTTCTTTGAAGCTCCACAAACCTCTAGAGAGAGAGAACGAAAAGGGAACAAATACTAAGGAGTGGGATGTGTTTAGCTATAGAAAGAGGAAGAGGTAAGTATACAACCCCTTCAGAATCCCCCTCTCCACCACACAGGTGCAAAATCTAGATCAGCTTCCATCAAAGATAGAGTAACTAGTAACATTAGCCTACCCTCAATAAACTATAAAACCGGGCAAAATATATGAGGTAACTGCTTTAAGGCAGTAACAAAAGACTACACAAGACTGCTATCTCTAAGAGTAGAGAAGCAGACAATCAAGTCCTGTAATGACATCAGATCTATGCCTGCAAATAATTTCCCACTAGTAAAGATATTATGTTACTTTTTTTGAAATCATAAGACCGGTAGGCAAAATAACCAATTGCAAATTAAATTTTGGGGCGCCTGGGTGACTTAGTATGGTTAAGCATCTGCCTTTGGCTCAGGTCATGATACCGGGGTGACAAATAAATAAATAAAATCTTTAAAAAAAGAAAATTAAATGTATTTATTTTATTTGACAGAGAGAGAGAGAGAGAGAGAGAGAGAGCACAAGCAGGGGGAGCGGCAGACAGAGGGAGAAGCAGGCTCCCTGCCGATGTGGGACTCTATCCCAGGACCCTGGGATCATGACCTGAGCTGAAGGCAGATGCTTAACCGACTGAGCCACCTAGGTGCCTAGAAAATTAAATTTATTTATCTTTAATTCAAAGCTAATGGGTCTCTTCCCCAACCTCTTGCCTTACTAATCTGTCAATATATATATATCATTATATTATTATATTATCATATATTAATTATAATAAAGTGTTATTTTCTATATGATATTATATCTGTCTCAAGAGATAACTGAGACACACACACGTGCATGCATGCACACACACACAAAAACACACACATACACACACACAGCCAATTCTTGTTATCTGTGGTAATTGTGTTCTCTGAGGTCACCAGGAACACTGAATCAGAGTTTACTGAAACATTGTTCTTAAATGAAATATGGAGTTAGGTCCTTGTAAGCCTCTAGTCTCCACATTTTCATCAACTGATCAATATATAATCTTGTTTTATATGCATTTCTTTTTAAAGACACTTTATTTAATCCTTATTGCTGATTCATTAATTTTGAATGCATGGCCAACAGCACTATAACTCATTCGTGAATAAAGTCAATTTAAAATATGTATTTTCTTTGTAAGAAACTTCACAGCCTTGTGCTTAGGAAAACTAGATAGCACTTTAGTACTACACTTGGGGGACATTTTAAACAAATCCTCAACAAAAGGTACAACAATCTAAATAAATATGACATTAAATAGACCACAGAAAGAACACATTTATAGTGTGAGAGCTGAGACAAGAAGTACAACCACAGATGGAAATGTGGATGTGGATCAAATTTTTCATCTCTCTCCATATGTCTCTAAATGACCACAAAATGCCAATGGAATATCAATTTGGGGGATCCAAATAAATTTTAGTGAGTAAGAAAATTTACAAATATGGAATCCATGAATGATGATTGACTATAATATTTACATGTGTTGGTGTGTACTTTTTTATAGAGGAATTGCAATTTCTTTATCAGTTTCTCTTTACGGGAGCAAATGTCTTATATCTGAAAATCAGTTACTGATGGGCCTCTATCTCTTCCCAAAAACGTGTCGTCCACCTTCCCTCCAGTGTTTGACAGAATATATACCTTGAACGGTTCCTATATCACCTTTACTAAGGTTCTGGAGACATAGCAACTCCTTTCTCTTCATTTCACCTAACTAGATCTGGAGATATCACGGAATCAGATATATTCCCCTCTCCGTAAAGCTTTTGAACTACTCTAAACACTAGACTTTATAATTTGACAGTCTGAACTTCCTGTTTTGACTTCATCACTTAATTAAAGAAAAAATAAAGTTCAACATTCTATATGTATAATGTCATGCATTAGGAGCTGCTGGGTTATTGTGTTGGTTAATTTTATGTGTCACTTGGCATGCCATAGGACCCAAGGACAGATTCAAACACCAGATCAAATGTTGCTGTGAATGGATATTTAAAAGAAGATTGACATTCATACCAGTAGACTTTGAGTGAATGAGATTACCCAGATGTGAGTGGACCACATCTAATCAGTTGAAGGCCTAAATAGAAAAAGACTGAGGTCCCCTAAGGAGGAGAAAATTCTTCCTCCAGATTGTCTTTGGTTTTGAACCACATCAACTCTTTCCTTGGGTCTATAGCCTGCCAGCCTGCCCTGCAGATTTCAGACATGTCAACTCCCACAGTCACTGGACAAACTCCTTAAAATAAATTTTTCTATAAATACACACATACTTCTTATTGGATTTTTTTCCTCTGGACAACACTGACAAACTTTCTGCAAATGGGATTTTATAAGTATTGACAGTGTTTACATAGGATTTTACAAACACACACAGGTGTGCACACACACACACACACACTCTTCACTCTAGATTGAAGAAAAAAAGGAGAGATACTATCAATGCCGTCTTTGGTCATTAATTTCATATATTACTCTCAATATCCATATTACTATTGATTAAAAAATGTTACTTGAGAACCATTTTAATTTATAAAATAAGAAATTCAATCTTTTCAGTAGCCCACTTTCATATTTGTTTGGTACTCCTACACTTTTATTTCTTTTATGGCTGCAATTTTTCATCTACCTATTCAATCTGAAATAAACAAATTGGTCACCTTTTAGTTATTACTTTTTTTTCAATTGGGCATGTATCAATCAAAATTTATTTGAAATGTGAATTTGAACTTAACTTGACCAAAAATGCATTCTTTAAAGATTTTGTGTATTTATGTGTTTGAGAGAGAGAGGAGGAGAAGGACAAGCAGACTTCACGAAGAGCACGGACCTGGATGGGGCCTTATCTCATGACCCTGAGGTCATGACCTGAGCCAAAATCAAGAGTCGGATGCTCAACTGACTGAACCACCCAGGTGCCCCCCAAAAGGCATTGTTTAATACTATAAAGATTTTCATAAAGCCAATTCATCTAATCAATAGTTTTTTCAAAGTCTATTTTGATGGTAAACACTGAACTACATTCCAGTGAAACCCAGAGTGAAATGATACCATGTATTTGTACATAGTCATGTTTTTAAGCATCCATTAAGATGATTAAAGAGCATGTTTTGCTCTAACTTATTATTTTTTTAAATTCATTTATTTATTTTAGAGAGAGAGAGAGAGCTAGTATGAGGGGGAGGGGCAAAGGGAGAGAAAGTCTCATTCAGACTCCCTGCTGAACATGGAGCCCATCGAGGAACTTAATCTCAGGACACTGAGATCCTGACCTGAGCTGAAATCAAGAGTCAGACACTTAACCGACTGAGCCACACAGACACTCCTGTTTTTTTCTAATTTAAACAATTTTGGATAATGTGAATGTGAAGATTTGTAATATTGAACATTATGTAGCTTCTAGGCTTCTTGCAAACATTATTTAATATAAAACATGTAAGTCGTCATCTCACTCCCTTCCAGATAATAAATATTTTAATGTTTTTTAAAGATTTATTTATTTATTTATTTGACTGAGAGAGATAGCAAGAGCAGGAACACAAGCAGGTGGAGTGGGAGAGGGAGAAGCAGGCTTCCTGCCGAGCAGGGAGCCCAATGTGGACTCGATCCCAGGACCCTGGGATCATGACCCGAGCCGAAGGCAGACGCTTGATGACTGAGCCACCCAGGGGCCCCTAAATATTTTAATGTTTTAATTCTGTTTTTGGCATAAGTTGTTTTGAACTGAGACTGCTAATAAAAAGAAAAATCAACTCTGAAATCTCAAAAGTGTAATAAAATTATCTGTTTGATGGCATTAGAAAACTCTCAAGCAATGAAGACTTGCAGGTCCAAAATGAAAGGAATAGAAGAAGCCAAGAAATGTCAGTCTGATATTTGGCAGTGCTAGTTCCTTGAGGCATTATTTGATTCAAAATGTGTAGCTGAAAGTCTGATAAATTGCTCAAATATCTGTTAATAAGAAGAGGCTTCAAACTACATGAAGCTTTCAACAGTCTCAGTAAGCAGGGGACAAAATTGAAGTTTAGTATCTTCCTTTAAAAAGAAGAGACTATAAAAAAGAAAAACTTAGAATGGAAAATAGGATAGAAGTACACTAGACTGATAACAATACCTCACGAAGACATAATCCAAGATTCAAAACTAGTTCAATGCCTGAATAAATCAAGGTAATATATTCTTACCATACTAATCTAACACTAACTAAACTTAACCATCTTCTATATAAAATTATCCCAAACTACAAATATCTCTAACTTTTAATGCAAAATATTTGATTATCCAAAAAATAAGTAATGTAAATGTATATCAATTGACACTAAACCAAGTGGGAAAATTAAATCAGCCTAAAGGTAGATCCAGATATATATTTATCAGATATAGGATTTAAAATAATTTTATTAGTATGTTTCAGATATTAAATTACAAGGTAAAAATTTTCATCAGAGAAAGAAATTATAGAACAATAGTTAAACAGAAATTCCAAAACTGAAGATAGAATAACTGAAATTCAAAATGCATGGGTAGGTTTTACCACAGATTTTTGAGAGCCAAAGAATTAATTGACTGGAAGATATATCAGAAGAAAATACACAATCTGAAGTTCGGAAAGACAATTGTAAGTTTAATTTATTTGTTATTTTATTTATTTATGTATTTATTTATTTAATCTATTTCAGAGAAAAAGTGCGTGTGAGCAGGGAGAGGAACAGAGAGAGAGGGACAAGCAGACTCCACGCTAAGTGCACAGCCCAGCTCGGGGCTCCATCCCAGGACCCTGAGATCACGACCAGAGTCGAAATTAAGAGTTGGGTGGTTAACCTACTGAGCCACCCAGGTGTCCCTATAAGATTAATTGAAAAACCAAAATACACAATATATAGGATACAGTAAATTCAGCATATATAGTATTAGAGTCCCAGAGGAAATGAAAGAGGGATGAAATAACATTAATTGAAAACAAATTATCATGGGTAATACCCAGTACGCATGACTAATTATATAGAGAATATTAATCCAGTCACAAAAGAATATATTTGCATGGTTTCCATTACAGGAATTTCCAAAGTGAGCAAAATTAACTAAGACTCTATAAATCAGAATTGAGTTTACTTCTCAGGAGGAGGATTGAGGTAATAAATTTCAGGGAATAAAAAAAATCTAGTTTGATGGTAATGCCTTTTTTGGTGAGTCTGTTGACTTTATTATTATTCATTTAGCTGTACACTTATGGTTTTATATGCTTCATTATGTGTATGTTGTAACTGCGTTCAGTTGTGTTTGAAATCATTAGTATCTTGTCAAAAGCTTATCTCTAGAGACCCCAGTTAAGGAAATAAAAATGGTGATAAACCATTTCCCATTTATTTATTGTCCATAAGTTGTTACCCATCTTTCTAGGGAAAAGTCAGTATTAATTTAGCAGAAACTACTATTACTTTATTCTCATTGAGTGCCCTTATGTTTGAGAGTCCATAAGGAGAAAGCATCTAAGACTTAATAAAATTTCAGAGAATCTCATATAGGTTGAGAATTAAATCCCTTCCAACCTCTTACCTTCCATTTTCCACCAACCCTTAGTTTTTCCCTCATCTTCATCCATTTCAGCCTCACATGGCAAGAAATTTCATATGGATAATCTTGCTTCTCTTTGAAATACTGAAAAATACATGTACTGGTATCAAGAAGTTAAATTTTAGGGAACATAATGTAATTTCTTAAGATTTCATGTAATAATCAAGTTTATAAAATTGATGAGTTTACTAGCTAATCTCAACCATAAATACAGCAACCTAATCTTCATTAAGGCTTTGAAATCAAATCTTGACCCTGGGCATTCAGGGTCAAGAAAATCAGAGATGGAGCCAATTAAAATTTATCAATTGTATGTTATAGAACTGTCAGAATAAGGGCAAAATTCACAATAACTTTGTATCTTAACTTGCTTTGTATCATTTTCAAGCTGTAATCCCCCATACATTTTTACATATTAAGTTAATAAATATTGAGTAAATGTAAAAGGGACAGAAGGTATTTTTGTTGTTGTTGTTCTTTGTACTCAGGAAGATGGGATGTTTAAATGACAAATCAGTTTTCCAGGTGAGGTCAGCTTGGAAATCCAAAGAATCTTTTTTGATTCATGCAGAGTCATGTATTAACCACTTGAGATTTGGATAAAAATGAATTTAAGATTTCTCATTTCTCATTTAGAGATAATTGCTTTAATAACTTACTCTCCAGTTTCTCTTCAGAAAATCATCTTTCTAAATTAGTTGGCTATTGAAGGTCCTCAGGTGCACACATGTCAAATCTAGTATTAACTGAAGTGTATTCTCTATTAGAAGAAGAAATTCCATCTGTGCTTCTATTCAATGTCTGGCCACTGAAATATATTTAATCTCAGTATCTGAATTATTCACGCAGTGAACCAAACTTACAGGACGACAAGTTAAAGATTTCTTTCTTTTTGCCATCAAAAGAAGGTATAAACCTCCAGTAAATACTTGGCCAACAATTACAGCATTCAAAATTATGCCTCCATAATGAAGTATGTATATAACAGGTATAATAACATATTCAAATAACAGGATTTTGTACTAACATTAAGATTTAAATCATATGATGCATTCCTTTAGTTATTTTTCCAAGGAATATGATCTAGGCCAATATTATGAAATCTACAGCATAAAATATATGATTTTATTAGAAATATGCTGCAACATGAAACATGTAGTGGTGATTTCTCCTCAAGACTCCAACTGATGACTGCTGCCTCAATATAGTAAGAATTTAATAGGTGAATAAAATTGGGTATTGTAGAATTGATAGCTCCTGAATGCTTTTACAGAAATTCACTCTTGTTATCTGCATTGAATGTGGTTGCTTTCGGTTTCATAGCTGTATATCCAGAAAAGACAGGCTGACCCTGCACCAATCCATCCACGCATTGCAATCTTGGTTTTTCTGTCTCTCACTTGTATATCAAAGCCTCTCTTCTTCCTAATTTTTATTTTAATAACATATAATAATTTATTCTGCTTTCACAATGTTTGACACTTTACTATAATACCTGTTGAAAGTTGAAAATACCTTAATATAATGTATGTATCATTCTTCAAATAGTGGATAATAACTCCTTAGATGTGAAGTACATAGCTAATCTTAGGTTATTGTCATGTTTTTATAATCCCTTCAACTAACTGCATAAAAAGTACGCGTTATAATTGGCAAACATATTGATTCATCTAAGCATATGACTTATGGAAATAGACAACTCATGTAATCTTATACACAATTTGACTACCAAAGCACACTAGGCATCTAATAAAATAGTTATATTTACACAGTTTAGAAGTTTTTCCCTGTAAAATAGCCAAGATATTAATCCAGAAAATGTGGCACCGACTATCATTTCAATGATCCAAAATGGTTTTAAATATAAAGTAAACTATCAAAATCACATTTGTAGAAACTCAAATGATACAACTTCCTTCATTTATGGCTATGTTACTAAAGAAAAAAAATGTTCTTACTTCCCTTAAGATTATGATGCTATCTGTCCTGCATATGAATAGTTTTCACTTAATTTATTCTTGCTTTCAGCATTATGATTTAAATGGTGTTTAGCTAAATAAAAATAAGAGGCACTGAATTCTAAAACTTATGTACACTTAAAAGGAATATTAAAACATTTCTTTTTTAATGTTTCATGTTTTTATTTAAATTCTGGTTAGTTAACATACAGTGTAATATTAGTTTTAAGAGTAGAATTTAGTGACTCATCACTTACATAAAACACCCAGTGCTCATCACAACACATGCCCTCCTTAATGCCCACCACCCATTTGGCCCAGCCCCTACCCACATCCCTTCCAGCAATCCTCAGTTTGTTCTTTATAGTTAAGAGTATAAAGGCATAAAAATCAGTAAAATAAAAAATGGACTTACTAGCTGTTAGGCTATGATAGGAGAACTAAAAATTGAAGCAGAAATCATAGCTTTCCAAATGTTAACTACTACTTGCAAAAAAACAATTTATATCATAACATAAAAGATTACCTACTCACAATAGTACATTTATATCCATGTATATCAAGGTCACTGAAATACCTAACAATAACTGCACAGAATTATGTTTCTGAAAATAAAGGAACTGACACTTCCAGTAATTTGGCTGGTTAACAAATTCTGATAAATCATATAAGTGAAGCCCAGCCTTCCGTATAAGTACCTTTCATTGACTACCGCCATGGGATATTCCACCGGTCTCTTTCTTTCCTTTTTCTATTGCTACTACAAACCAAATACCCAGCTTCGGTTAACTTCAGGTATTACTAGTGGTTTGTGGTCAGTGTGCTTTTAAAAATAGAGATCCTACAGAAATTTGTCTGAGACCCTCACTGCCTAGACTAGGGCACTCTACTTAGTAACAGTGTGCAAATATAACTCTTAGTCTTCATCTGCTTGAGGTACCAAACTAAAAACTACCCAAATGTCCATCAAGAGTAGAATAAATAAATACATTGTAACATAATATATTCGTAAAACAACCTATTAAACAATAATGGCAATAGAAAACTACAACAATATACAACAAATGAATCTCACAAATGAAATAGAGGAAGAAGTCAGACACGAAGAATATATACTGAACTATTATATCTATATAAAGTTTTCAAACAAACAAACATAATCAATACTGTTAGAAGTCAAATTATCATTAGGGGAAAGAGTAACTGGAAGAGTATTTTGGCAGGCTTCTGAATTCTTGTCAAATTCTATTTATGGGTCTGGGTTCTGGTTACACAGGTGGGTAGATTATCTTTAAAATGATGTTTTTTTTAAATTTTATTTATTTATTTATTTGACTGAGAGAGACACAGTGAGAGCAGGAACACAAGCAGTGGGAGTGGGAGAGGGAGAAGCAGGCTTCCCGCGGAGCAGGCAGCCCAATGTGGGACTCGATTCCAGGACCCTGGGATCATGACCTGAGCCGAACGCAGACGCTTAACAACTGAGCCACCCAGGTGCCCCCTTTAAAATGATGTTTAATGAATTGTGTACTTTTATGAATATGTGTTATATCTCAATAAATATTTAGTAATAAAAAAATAAACAAAAAAGCCCAAAATATTAAGTAATATATTTTCCCATCAAGATCTTCTCTACAAAAAAAGGCTGTATTCTTTTATAAAAAAGAGAAAGATCAAATTCCTACTTGATTGGTGTCAAACACTATTCAAATTTCAAGAACCAGGCATACTAATTTAATAAAATTTTAGTTCACCAAATAAAAAAAGAAGTCGGATTCAACTTCTTTTAGTCAGTATAGGTTGTCTCAAAATATCACACAGTCATAAATTTTATTTCAGAAATTTAAAAATTAAATATAACACATTTCTATACAAATATAAACATATTGGCATTTGTTATTTTCTGGTGACATATGCAGGTTTTGACCGAATTTTTTAAAAAAAATCATTTAGCTTACCTGAAGACACATTTCTCTTCTTCTCAAGCCATTCTTTATCATTAAAGCTCAAATAGGAATGAGTATCTTGTCAAAGTCTTTCTATATACCCATATATCAAATACATGATTACCATTTATGTGGAATTGAGATTCTGAAAGATGTATTTTCTATCAATAAAAAATAGGCATTGCCTAGGTCGTATTAAGACCCTGTAGACTTCAAAACCATACTTCAGATGAGCAGAACAATAAGCATTAGTTACTATAAACTAAATATGCTTATTCTACCAAATATTTCATTTATAAATATCTTATTTATTTTGAATGTTATATTTTTTAAATCATCAATGTGATCAGGAGATCATCTCCCAAAAATAATTGTGTTTAAGAGGTCTGCTCCATAAAACATAATCAAATTTGCACCTGATTAAACCCAGTTCTGACATATTAACAACAGATCTCAAAATATAGTTACTATATGGTCTTTAAAATGAGCATTTTTTACTTTTTTGGTAATTGGCTATATTTATGACCGCTTACTAAGAATTGATCAGATTACTAAACAAAATGAAATGACAATTGCCTATTAAGGAATCTAGAAAAATTGGCAAACATGATATTGCTAAAACTCAGATACACAACAAAATAAACTCTTTAAAAGAAATAATAAATCAACCTAATTAAATGAGCAGTATTAGCAAATGTGACAATAAAATTTCTTATCTTACTCATTTACCAGTATGAACAGGTTTAAAATTGCAGTTCTTTTAGATCCTGCTTTTAAACATTATCTAATATTAAAATATTATAAAAGAACATGTAATCTTGGGGTGCCTGGGGGCTCAGTGGGTTATATGTCGGCCTTAGGCCCAGGTCATGATCCCAGGGTCCTGGTATCCAGCCCCACATCTGGCTCCAGCTCACTGAGAGTCTGCTTCTCCCTCTCCTCCCTGCTCGTTCTCTCTCTATATATCTCTGTCTCTCTCTCTCTCAAATAAACAAAATCTTAAAAATCAGAACATGTAATCTCATTTTTTTCATAATGATCATTTAGAAAATCACTTCTGTTAATTGCCACTACTTTTATTTATTTATTTATTTTAAAATTTAGTGAGGCAAAATTGGTATATAACATTATATTACTTTCAGATGTACAACATAATAATTTAATCTATGTATACTCTACGGAGTAGTCACCACAGAGTCTAATTACTGTCATCACCATATAGCTAGTTTGGGGAGAAGCTCTGGGCACATGAGATCCCTCCCTATTGTGTGTTGCTGTACCAGGGTGGGGTTTTGGTGAGACCTTGTCTCTGCCTCTCCTACCCAGCTCAGTGTGGCCTTTTAATCCTTGTTGTGGAGAAAACTGTTCAGTCGGTTTCAGTTCTTTTTCAGAGAGAATTATTTCATATATAGCTGTAGATCTGCTGTGTCCATGAAAGGAGGTAAGTTCAGGTTCTTCCTACACATCCCTCTTGGATGGCCCTGAAAAATTACTGATTTTACTTTTTAAAATTAATGAAATATTCAATCAGTTTAGAATTAATTTTAGTGTATGCAGTGAGAAAGACTTACAAATTTTTATTGTTCAAGTGATCATTAATTTGCCACACTGCGATTGTCTTTTCCTCACAATGCCACCTCAAATATGTACTGGATTTTCATATGTATTTGATTTGCTCTATGCATTATCCTATTTCCTTAAATGATTGGCTTATCTGTGTGTCAATAACCAAAATTATTAGCTTAGTTTTTCAAATTTCCATTGTCGAATTTTTTCTCTTTTCCACTATTTTCTAATTTTTACTTGAGTTTCATAATATGCTTTCCCAGGTCCAAAAGGAAAAATAAACTTCATAAGTAAAATTACATTAAATTGATTAATATGAAAACTGACATACTTAAAGTGTCGACTATTTTCCTCTGGAAACACTTTACATTCTGCCATTTATTTATATATTTTTGTTTGATTAAATCAATGGAATTTTAAAACTTCTGTTACGGTTCTTGTTGTTCCTTAAAGATTTTTTTTATAATTAACTTAATGCTTTGCATTGCTATTGTAATTAGGATTGTTCCTCTTGTTAAAAATTTGGATCCATTATTGTTGAGGCAGATAAAAGCTATGCTATTTGTACATAAGTTTTATAACAGCTAATCCTACATACACTTGTTATTGAATGCATTATTTTTTTCATTTGTTTATAATATTGATTTTCCAAACATTAAATCAAATTATAGAAAATAATGATACATTTGTATCATTTCTATTATTTTAATTGATTTCTTTTTTCTTGACAGCTTGATTTTGCTGATTATTCTAGAAAAAATATGGTAAATAAAAGTTTTGACTTTGAGCCTACTTGTTTTAATTTGATTTAATCCTGACTTATGCTTCTAGTATTTTAACATTTAGACTTCAGTTTTAGATTTATCCATAGACAGATGGAGGGATGGAAGCTAGAA
Source organism: Callorhinus ursinus (assembly GCF_003265705.2). NCBI lineage: Eukaryota > Metazoa > Chordata > Mammalia > Carnivora > Otariidae > Callorhinus > Callorhinus ursinus. The sequence continues at coordinate 109,841,718 of NW_027397066.1, read as the reverse complement.
AACAAGAGAGTAAGTGAGAGTGAGGGAAAAGGGAACGGATAAACAAATTAAATAGATTTGGTAACAGGAGAGAGACAGAAGAAAAAACAACAACAACTTGAGAGTTTCTTTGAAATCAGTAATTGTGTTGAATTTCTCAAATAGCCTATAAGTCTTTAATGAGTACAACATATAGAAAATTTTAACCTACTACTATATTAGTATAATAATTGACTACTTTATTTTTACATATTCTGTGAGTATTGATCTGTAATATTCCATGACATCTGTCTTAGGTAGAGCAAAGAAGAAATATTAGTGATGTTGCTGTTATTAACAGTTCTCTTGACGAAACCACCTTTGCTGAGCTAAAAAAGTATAGCCGTGGTTAGGGGCAGGGATGAAGATTATATGATTTAAATAGGTAATTGATGCAAATAGAGATAAATCATAGTAGATAGATATGATCACAAATTATGTCAATTACAGAGTGAAAGTAATCATGCTATTTTCCTGCCATCACCTCCACATAAGGCATAAAACTTAATTTTGTCTCTGAGATAAAGTATATACGAATGATTGGTATTGTGAGAAATCTCCAAATAGATGTTATCTTAAGGAAGAAATTTGGATTTCTGCTGATCTTTAAGTTCAATCTAATGACTTTTCCTTTAAAAAGAAGTGACATAGAACAATCGGATGACTCAATTTATGAGTACTTGACTGCAGTGATCACTCAGTCATGGTTTATAGTCAGGCTTTGCCTACCATTCCGGTTAATTTTAAGATGTTCTGAAGTAAATACTAGAAATCATATCAACAGGGCAAAAGAAACTGGTGAGTTGATCTTGTACACTTTCTATAGCCATAAATAAAAATGATGTGTTGCTAAAGTAGCTGCCTTACATAGGTTAGAAATCGGCTGCTACAGGTTACCTGGTTTATCACAGCTTAACATGCTTCCTTGACTATGTCAAATATGAATGGAGATGAAATCCTTTAAGGACAATAGGGATGGACCCTTAAAAAAAAGTAGGTTTTGGTGAATTTGGCAATGAGATGTTACAGATTGATCTGACAAAATACAGTTATGGATATCTTTTTTTTTAAGATTTTATTTATTTATTTATTTGTTTGTTTATTTATTTATTTATTTGACAGAGAGAGAGAGGGGATGAACACAAGCAGGGTTTGCTGCCTAGAGAGAGGGAGAAGCAGGCTCCCCACTGAGCAGGGGACCTGACATAAGGCCCCATCCCAGGAATCTGGGATCATGACCTGAGCCGAAGGCAGATGCTTAACTGACTGAGTCACTCAGTTGCCCCGTGTTTATGGGAATCTTTACGGCACAGCCCAATAGAACTTTATTGGGTTTTGAACACACCCAATTGCAGCTGCATAACACATGGTACTTTGGGTACAGATAATTTTTCCTAAGGGAAACATTTCATCACTCTGCAAATGCAACAACATATATGGTGGTTTGATTAGCTCTGGCATAGTCATTGCAAACATCCTGCAGATATCTTCAGGAGTGAGTCAGGCAGACAAAAATATTTCCTCTAGACTCATCATTCTGATTAAAAAAAGAAAAAAAAAAAAGACTTGCTAACCATAATAGGATCACTAATAAGAATTATCTTCCATGGCAGCTAGAAGGCAGAATGCAGACCCCAGAAAGCTTTAAGTAAATGGAATAACCAAATAAAGATTCAAAGGAACTTCATACTCTCAACAGTGCTGGAAGCTGGCTTATAGCCTTAACCAGTAAAGCAAATTGATATTCAAATCAGTATAGAATTTACTATCTTTTTTATTTTTTTAAAGATTTTATTTTTTATTTATTTAAGAGAGAGAATGAGAGAGAGAACATGAGAGGGGGGAGGGTCAGAGAGAGAAGCAGATTCTCCACTGAGCAGGGAGCCTGATGTGGGGCTCGATCCTGGGACTCCAGGATCATGACATGAGCTGAATCCAGTCGCTTAACCCACTGAGCCACCCAGGCGCCCCTAGAATTTGCTATCTTTAAATTTCAGTGGCTTAGTTTGCTACAAAATCAAGTAACTACAACATAATCAAGTCAATGACCTAAACATTATGGTTAAAAATATAATTTATGTTTTCTGAGGTTCAACTGATGAAATTAAGCAGATAAAGATGTAATACCATATCATCTCTATGGGATGGTATATGAGTAGTATCTGTAAAAGTTTATACTATGAGATCTGTGATATGACTATACATATACATACTATATAGAATCCAGAATTTATTGGACAATGGTTTCTAGTAACCACCACAGTCACTGAACTATAAGGTACATAAAAGGAGGTCTTTAGGTGGGTGAGGAGAGGAATGGAGAGTAATGTGATAATTTTAAGTGAAGTATTGTGTCAAATATTACTTTTTTCTCTATACTGTAGGTATGCAGTGTAACAAAGAGTTTGAAAGTTCACTGATAAAATTAAGTAGTATTGTGAAGTATGAAAACAATGATTCTCAGTATGAGAAGATATTTTGGTGACTTGAGTTGAGGCTTCCAGTTAATGTGATATTGTGGAAACTGATTGGCTAGAAAATAAAATAAATTTGACCTTAGAAAATGACACACATACTAAATATTTTTATTTAATCTATATTTTAAAAGTTTTTAACTATAGGTAATGGAAATAAAAGACTACTTAAACTAGAATAAAAAAAACAGAGCTATGAAGGGATGTGGTCACAATTAATGTGCTTTATAGAATGAATTCCTACTCTACCCTGGGTGGTTCAAATCCTGTTTTTTGTTTATGTTAATAGGCTTCTCTATATGAGAAAATATTGCAGCAAGACAAATAATAAGATACTCAAGGAAAATGTGTGCCAAGGAAATCCCAACCCAAGTAAGAGGGTACACTTGAAAGATGGAGGAGGTGAGGATTAAAATAGCTGGCCCGAAATCTATTTCTGTCCTGATTCCCAAGGAGTGAGAACACACCTGACCAATCTAATCTCCTATTAGTATGTTGTAAGTAGACTAAAAATATTAGGATTGCCCTTTTAAATATGCCTTGGTACTATGGCTTTATGCATATGTGGTTCCCCCAGAAAACATTGGGTAAGTAATACAGCCATCCAGGATAAGCAATGAAAATATTTCACAGTTTAACATCTCCCTGAGGAAGCAAGTGATAACCTCTGTATCACAAGAGAATGTATTTACTTGGCTAGAAAGCGCACATTCATTGTAAAGAGAGTCTTGGGAGGCCCTGAGTATGTCCTAGTCTCTTCCTTCTTCCTATAGGCTTCTAGATTGCTTATATTCTTGAAATATTAGTAAATCTTGATCCAAGGTAGTATCTCCAATTCATGTAAATTTACATTCACCATATGAACTCAGAACTCAAAGATAAATGGAGAATTTGGAGAACATATTTGTTAGTATTGGCTGAGTAAAGAACTAATAATTTAGATGTATAAAGAGATCACTTAAAGATAAAATCATAAAATAAAATAAAATAAATAAATTTAAATAACAAAAAAGACCAAACATCAGAGAAAAAAAGGACAAGATATAAGAATAATCTGTACATTTATAAGTATAGGCTAAAGGACCTTGATTTATAAGAAATTTAAATTAAAAACATATTATTTTTGACATAAAATGGTAAAAAATTTAAAAAGCTTGGAAAACACTCTATTTGTGAGGCTGTGAAGAAATAGCCACCCTAGTACATTGCCAGAGTGGTGAAAAATGCTGTAACCACTCTAAAGAGGACTGGGTAACATTCATCACATTTACAAATGCATTAATCATTTCAACAAGCAAATTCACTTCTAAGAGTTTATTATGAATATATGTCTTTACCAATAGTAAACATTATATCAAATATTTCTATAAGACAGCTATTGCTGTAGAATATATTGGAACAAACTTAGTAGCTAAAAACCAACATACACTACTATCTCATAGCTTCTGTGTTAGGAATCCAGTTAACTGTGCCCTCTGCTTTAGGATTTATCACAAGGTTTCAGTAATGAGTGGGACAGTACTGAGGTCTCAAGGAAAACTAGACTGGGGAAGGATCACTCCCCCTTCCAAGCTCACATGGTTGTTGGCAGGATTCACATTCTTGCAGCTGGTGAGTTGAGAGATTCAGGTCCCTACCAACTGTTGACTGGAAACCTTCTGTTCTTTGTCACGTGAGCCTCTCCATTACATGCTTTGGCTTCCTCAAGGTGTAGAAGCTAAGGAGGCAAGAGACGGAATCAACTAGCAAGTTGGAAGTTCAAATCTTATGTAATGTAACCATGGAAGTAACATCCTATTCCTCTGTCACATTATGCTGGTTAAAGGCAAGTCACAATTTCTTGTTTCAGCTCTGACACGTAAAGAACTTGGAAGTGAACATTCTATTATTGCAAAGAGAAAAAAAAGCTGAATAAACTAAAAATCATCTTTCTTTTTTGTATACACCAGAAAATTAAGGTTGTGAGATGAAAATGGAGTGAATATAGGGTTGGGAGTAAGACTTCATTGAATATACATTTCTAGGTAGTGCTGAACTTTGCACTAAGTAAGTATTTGTATAACCAAAATAATTATAAAGCATGAAATTAATACATGCTAAGATTAAAAGCAGAAAATAAAACCCAGAATAATACCAAGTTGGTGACTTGTTCCCACAAGGAAATAATGTCACCAACTTTGGGACACAGTACACTGACAGTGACTGTATACTTTAGTGGGATATATCTTTAGGCCAGGAAAGGACAAGGGAATCTTGAAATTTACCTATTATATTATTTTCTATCCATGTTCAAAACCACTTTCCAGAATCTCCTCTTTGAAAAAGGTCCTTCTTACTCCACTTGCATCTGACCACTCTTGCTCTGGTACACACTCTTGGTATGTTTTCTTCATTCTGTCTGTGTGCTGGCATCTCAGGTCAGCTCTCTTCTGCATGAGATCACCCTCTTCACCCACTGGAACACCAACAGTCATGTAGGTTTGCCTTTTTGTGCATGTGGCCACATTTCTTCTGTGGTACACGAGCTCCTTCACATATTCTCCTTAAACTCATCTAGATTAGTGGTGATGAGAACCATTCCTAGATAAGAAATTGCCAGAGTTGTAGATACTCCAGGCCAAAACAACTAGATAACTAAGTACAATTAGTATTTAAAAAATGGTGAAAAAGCCTGAATATTACAGTACAATTTTTATATGATTTTCACGCATAAGGAAAGAACAAGAAAGAAACATCCCTGTGTAATCTCTCATCTTGATATGTAACATTTCCCAATTCTCTCCTACTTTTTTGATTGTTCTTCAGTGAATAACAATGATTTTTTCAGAATGTGTAAGGGGTGAATTTGTATTTACCTGATATATATATACTACAAAATATATATGTACATATATATTTTGCCATAATAAGAATATAAATACATAAGGGCGCCTGGGTGGCTCAGTTGGTTAAGCGACTGCCTTCGGCTCAGGTCATGATCCTGGAGTCCCGGGATCGAGTCCCGCATCGGGCTCCCTGCTCAGCAGGGAGTCTGCTTCTCCCTCTGACCCTCTTCCCTCTCGTGCTCTCTATCTCTCATTCTCTCTCTCTCAAATAAATAAATAAAATCTTTAAAAAAAAAAAAGAATATAAATACATAATATATATATGTGATATATATGTAATCATTGTTAAGCAGAATTTGTTGAATCATCCCTTCAAATCAGAAATAAGCATGCTTATTAAGTAATGCCTTATACTGACTATGATTTTCATTCTAAGAAATTTGGGATTTCTCAAAATTCATAAATTTTGTTAAGAATTATATAAATAGAATAATAATCTCAATGTTTCTTGAGATTAACATGAGTTATTTAAATATAGATTTAGAAGATAAGGTGTGATAATTATAAATAATACATAATTATATTTATATATTTATACACTTGTCATTTGTTATAAATGCTTATGAATAGCAATTAAGAAAATGTGTTGCATACAAATACTAATTTGAACTATCCCTATTTATATAAGCACCATAGCTGGTAATTTATTGAGATCTATGTGTCAGGAACTGAGGCAGAGTTACAGTCAGATTGTTTAATTTGATCCTTACTACCATTCCAGTGAATGATTACTTTTTCATTTTTGTGTATGACTTAGAAAGCTTAGAAAATTACTTGCTCAAGGTCTCACAACTAGAAAAATACATGATAAAAAGAGACAGTCACATGAACTTAGAAATTTTAACCACCACATTATTCTGCTTCCCTCTCAACATCATTTCCTAAGTCCCATATGTGTTTATAAATTATTTCAGATTCAATCTAATATTTATTTGTATTTATTCAAATTATTTACACCAAGTTGTAATAAAATAATTATTTATATTTTTTACCAAAATGTATGACTATCCAAATTTTTAAACAATTACTTTTATATATTATTGTCTCTATAAGAAAATAAAACTATATATCTCTCACACTCGATGTATAATTTTAGAGGTTTCAATAGAGCCCAATTTTCTTTTCTACAAAATAAATAATGTTAAATTGATTCTGTAAATATTTGGCATCATGATTTGCTTTATAAAAATTATTGCAATAATTTAGTTATGTAACTTACAAAATAAGTGTCTATAAAAAGGAACTATAAAGAAAACCAGAGATAGAGTATAGAAGTTGACACACTGGTTTATTGAAGAGAAGTAGGTGATCATGTTGTCTCTTAGTTTATGTTAATGATAGATAGATAGATAGATGATAGACGATAGATAGACAATAGATGATAGGTGATAAATAGATGATGACAGATAGAAACATACATACATACATAGAAGAACATAAAGATAGATAAAAACATTCTCAGGTCCATGGACATGTTTATGTATGCCAACCATGTTTTCCATTATAGGGGTACAACCAACTTCTCTTATTTGATTAACATCAGACATCAGATAAAAGAGCTAAGATACAAATAAATTTCTTAAATGATAGACCAGCCATTCTGTTTGAGGTTGCCTTAAATTTGAACGATGAAACTTATCATGCTGTTAACTGATTATCATAATAAACAATGCAAATCAAAAAAGCATTCTGACTACAAAACATAGCATACAAAAAAAATATAGCCAATAATTATAAATCAGATCCTGGAGGCAAAATGAAGACATGCAAAATATTTTTTAGAAAGGAGATATCAGGCTTAAGCAAAGGTCACAAATCAATTCCCTTCACACACCATGAAGGTGCAAAAACAGCACTCAACTCTGCCCTTCTAAATCAGGCTTTTTTTTTTTTTTTCTTTCCAAGGTCTGAACCTCAATAAGAATTGGGAAAAAAAAATCCTAGGAGTGCATATTTTACGGAACAAATATTAATTGACCAAACAGAAAAAAACTCTGAATTATTTTCCCCTCTACAACAGTTTCTCTAGATGAAGTGCCACCTTTCAGAAGTTACTAGATAATGAGCTTTGATGTGCTCATTTTAAATTTGTCAGTTAGGAATTAATTGCACATAAGATTTTATGTAGCATTAAATGCAAATGATCCTATATTTCCAGTTATCTCACCAATTAGATGTAAATTAGAAAAAGCTCTTCTAACTTAAGGAAAATTTTGTGTTAAGAAAGTTACATTGTTTGGTATTTTGCACCTAAAACGTTAATATAAGAATAACTCAAATACTATAAATCAGGATGAGATAATTTTATAATGTAGAATTTCCAGATGTAGATTATCATCCAAAAAAAAATTTTTTTTCTTGCAAATAAATCCAGTATTTTTTTTAACAAAAATGACTGTATTGAGAGGCTACATGAATTAAAATTATGAATAAAACATCAATAACCAAGTCAGCTACAGTCCTGCTATGGAATAAATATCCATTCTTAGCATTTATGATTGCAATAATTATCCTTACCCAGCAGATAATAAAAAGTTAGGCAATCTCAAAGTTTCTGTTAGTCAAAAAAAGAAAAGAAAAGGAAAGAAAGGCAAAAGTGTAATAGGAGTATTATTTTTTTAATACTCCCATTAAGGATGATTTTATTTAAAAAAGTATTTCTACATTTTTTTTAGTATTTTTACACTTTTAAAACTTCTCAGCTCAGATGATTAATCAAAGATAGGATTTGTGCACACCAAATTTTCTGCATTTTGAATTTTAAAAAGCACTCTATCAACCTTATTTTTAAAAAACATTTACCTTTATACTATTGTCAGAAGTCACCATAAAACCTTAGTTTAACATATTTCATAAAACAAACACAAAAATAAAAGCTTTTCAGGTTGATTTGTAAAACACATTTTTAAATACTATTACAACTTTACATAATGCATTGACTTGAATTCACAATTACAAAATCAGGTAATATTTGTGACAATTTTATTAGAGATAGCTTGGTTTGTATTGCTGTACAGAAACACAATTTTCCCTGTTGTGTTTCAACAACGATCCTTCAACCTTCACAAAGAAATACAAAGAGCATACTTGAGAATGAAGCAACGGAATATTCTTTTTTTTTTAAGATT
>NW_027397066.1:109820271-109833113 GCF_003265705.2 Callorhinus ursinus | reverse complement strand
TTTTTTTTTTAAGATTTTTTTATTTATTTATTTGAGAGAGAGAGAATGAGAGAGAGAGCATGAGAGAGGGGAGGGTCAGAGGGAGAAGCAGACTCCCCGCTGAACAGGGAGCCCGATGGAGGACCCGATCTTGGGACTCCAGGATCATGACCCGAGCCGAAGGCAGTCGATTAACCAACTGAGCCACCCAGGCGCCCCCGGAATATTCTTTTTTTATGTGTCAATGTCAGGTTTTTAGGGGAAAAAAAAAAACCCTGTGTATTCATGCACACACAAACCATCCATCAGAAATTAGTTTTGTGACTATTTCTATACATTATGTTTCAGCAAAACTATTTACTAATATATAAATTTTGTGATTATTGACCATCTAAGATGTCTTAAGAATTGATAATCACTATGCCTTCATGAGTTTTGTTTTATTTTGTTCTTAAACATAGGATGGACAAGAAAACAGATTTAGGAAAGTCAGGTTTTTATTTTGCTTTGTTTTGATCAAACACTGTCCAGCAAAAATAGTTAATATAATGTTGATTTAAAGGCTTAAACATTATTTACCCTAAACAAACATAGCATGCTTTTTATTGCATTATACCACAACTGATTTTAGTTTTATATGTATTAAATATGCATTAAAATGCTACTTGTATTAAATACTAATTTAAATGTGCATTAAATACTACTTGTAAACATTTTCTTCAGGTATTTTCATCTAAATCTTAAATTCCCATTTGTCTATACCTACTAAGTTTACACTAATAGAAATTACAGTCACTGGGTGCCTGGGTAGCTCAGTCTTTAAGGGTCTGCCTTTGGTTCAGGTCATGATCCCAGGGTCCTTGGATAGAACACTGTATTGGGATCCTTGCTCAGCGGGAGCCTGGTTCTCCCTGTGCCTGAAAGAAAAAAAAGAAATTACAGACACAAAACCCATTCAGAATACAAATGTCTGGCTTTAAAGCATATGAACTTTATATTCCTATGTTTGCAGATTGCTCTCAAAAGACATTGTGCTAAATTATTATCCCATCATTTTTCATACTTCTCATTTGTATTTACTATTATATTTTTAAACAAAATGATGAAAGTTTTTGCTTGAAATATCAGCTTTTACAAGATATTTTGAACTTCCCCGTGGTTGTTTCCATTTTGTCAGGTTTTTCCAACAAACTGAAACACTTTTTTATTTGCACTCTGGGTTATTATATATTCTTGTTTTCAATTGTCCCTATCAGTAGCCTTAAGCTTTACAACTGAAATTCTTTTTTTTTTTTCAGAAACCTGAAATTTATATTGATATATTTTATGACTTTAATTTTGCTTGATATCTTTTAGATTTTTGAGTATTTTCTTTCCTTTTTAAAATGTTTTTTTATTTCATTTAAAGTAATTTAAAGATAGCAATATCCCGGGCGCCTGGGTGGCTCAGTTGGTTAATCGACTGCCTTCGGCTCAGGTCATGATCCTGGAGTCCCGGGATCGAGTCCCGCATCGGGCTCCCTGCTCAGCAGGGAGTCTGCTTCTCCCTCTGACCCTCCCCCCTCTCATGTGCTCGCTCTCTCTCTCTCACTGTCTCTCAAATAAATAAATAAAATCTTTGAAAAAAAAAAAAGATAGCAATATCCCCTTATAATTTTTCAAAGTTTATTTATTTTTTTTTAAAGATTTTATTTATTTCAGAGAGAGAGAATGAGAGATAGAGAGCATGAGAGGGAAGAGCGTCAGAGGGAGAAGCAGACTCCCCGCTGAGCAGGGAGCCCGATGTGGGATTCGATCCCGGGACTCCAGGATCATGACCTGAGCCGAAGGCAGTCGCTTAACCAACTGAGCCACCCAGGTGCCCTAATTTTTCAAAGTTTAGATGTCAACATTGGTTTGCAACTCTTTATAACAGTGTCAAAATTTAATTTTTATAACAGTGGTTTTTTAGAATATACTGAATTCTCTGGATCCACTTCTGGGAGGGAATTTCATAAGCTTTCAGACACATATAATTTACAGTACTTGTTCAGTATGCTTAGAAACCCTTGAACCTCTGGTCCATTATTAAATTCTAAAAGAACATACTATTAATAATCTGCATATAGACAACACAATTCAACAACATCACACACTTAGTAAAAAGAAAACAAAACTTAAAATTCATAATAAACTCACATAAATGAAAATTACAATGATATTTTTCATAATCTAAATTCAATGGAATCACCATCACAAAATTCAATATGTATTACAAAAAAAATTTAAATTTGTAACTATAGCTTATGTCACAAATTTTATCTATATATAGAAATAATCTTGCCTATGTTAGTAACTGTTTTGGGGGAGTCAAAATTTATACATGGATTTATACATACATATATACATATATATGTGTATATATATATATATGCATATATATATATATATATATGGATTTTCAGCTGAGTAAGATGTTAGCATTCCTAAACCCCACATTGTTCAAGGGTCAACTATAATGTTGTATGTCATTATACCTCAAAAAAAAAAAAAAACTACTTTACCTGCCTTCCATCCAGTAGTTTTCTATACAATCAGTGTCATTAGTTTACTAGTGTTCAGATTTAATAAACCACATTGGAACTCTTAAAAACACATGGCAATCCATTGCTCCTGGATGTTGTTCATTCTCTAGTAGTGACAGACTCTTGAGTAAGTAATTTGATTCTGAGGACCCCAATTTCCTAAAATGCATAATAAAAGGGCCTTGATAAATTTAAAAAAGAAAAAAAAAGAAATAATGTTGTCTAGAAACTTCTTCATTGAATACCCACCTATCCTTAATCTACTATCTCCCAATTATTTTTTTATAATACTCCCCAAATTTTAATCTATTACCATGATTATCATTTCCCTACTTAGAATCTTAATAGATGTGTTAGAATGGAAAAACATTCCATGCTAATTGATTGGAAAAACAAATATTGTTAAAATGTTTATGCTACCCAGAGCAATATACACATTCAATGCAATCCTTATTAAAATACAATCAACTTTTTTCATAGAGTTGGAGCAAATAATCCTAAAATTTTTATGGAACCAGAAAAATACCCCGAATAGCCAAAAGAATGTTGAAAAGAAAACCAAAGCTGTTGGCATCACAATTCCAGACTTCAAGCTCTATTACAAAGTTGTAATCATCAAGAGTATGGTACTGGCACAAAAACAGACACATAGATCAATGGAACAGAATAAAGAACCCAGAAATGGACCTTCAACCTATGGTCAACTAATCTTCGACAAAGCAAGAAAGAATAGCCAATGGAAAAAAGAAAATCTCTTCAACAAATACTGCTGGGAAAATTGGACACCACATGTAGAAACTGGACCATTTTCTTACACCATACACAAAGATAAACTCAAAATGGATGAAAGACCTAAATGTAAGATAGGAATCCATCAAAATCCTAGAGGAGAACACAGGCAGCAACCTCTGTGACCTCAGCTGCAGCCACTTCTTACTAGACATGTCTCCAGAAGCAAGGGAAACAAAAGCAAAAATGAACTATTGGGACTTCAAGATAGAAAGCTTTTGCACATCAAAGGAAATAGTCGACAAAACCAAAAGACAACCAACAGAATGGGAGAAGATATTTGCAAATGTCTTATCAGATGAAGGGCTATTATCAAAAATCTATAAAGAATTTATCAAACTCAACATCCAAAAAACAAATAAAACAAATAATCCAATCAAAAATGGGCAGAAGACATAAACAGACATTTCTCCAGAGAAGACATACAATCGCCAACAGACACATGAGAAAATGCTCAACATCACTCGGGATCAGGGAAATACAAATCAAAGTCACAATGAGATACCAGCTCACACCAGTCAGAATGGATAAAGTTAACAAGTCAGAAAACAACAAATCTTGGTGAGGATGCAGAGAAAGGGGAACCCTCTTACACTGCTGGTGGGAATGCAAGCTGGTGCAGCCACTATGGAAAACAGTATGGAGGTTCCTCAAGAAGTTGAAAATACAGCTACCTTATGACCCAGAAATTGCACTGCTAGGTATTTACCCAAAGGTTACAAGCATAGTGATCTGAAGAGGTACCTGCAACCCCGATGTTTATAGCAGCAACGTCCACAATAGCCAAACTATAGAAAGAGCCCAGATGTCCATCCACAGATGAATGGATAAAGAAGATGTGGTATATAAATACAATGGAATATTACTCAGCCATCAAAAAAAGGAAATCTTAACATTTACAATGATATGGATGGAACTAGAGGGTATTATGCTAAGTGAAATAAATCAGAGAAAGACAATTCTATGATTTCATTCATATGTGGAACTTAAGAAACAAAACAGAGGATCATAGAGGAAGGGAGGGAAAAATAAAATAAGATAAAATCTGAGAGGGAGGCAAACTTTGAGAGATTCTTAACTGTAGGAAACAAACTGAGGGTTGCTGGAGGGGAGGGCAGAGGGCAACTGGGCAATGGGCATTAAGGAGAGCATGTGATGTAATGAGCACTAGGTGTTATATGCAATTGATGAATCACTGAACTCTCCCTCTGAAACTAATAATACACTGTATATTAATTAATTTAGTTTAAAAAAGCAATCATCTTTATTCTTTTTTTCTCAAGGACATTTGTTAAGAATACAAAAATTTACAATGACTTTTTTATTCTTATCTGATAATCTAATTTTTCCATTCTAAAATAGGAAAAATATGGAATACCTACATAACTTGATTATTATCTCAGATTAGCATTCTCCCAAGGGAATGGAGAATCTTCTTTCAGTTTATCACTCTTTCATTCAGTTCTTTCGGTTCATCATTCTACAATGTCTTTCAGTTTATCATTCGTCTTTTTATGTCATATCTTGTCAGCTTACAAAACTCTGAACCTTGTAAGTAAAAATTATGTATTTCTGAACCATATTTTCTGAGGAACTCCATAAACCCTTTGGTATTCCTGAGAGGAACAAGAAGAGTTTTCTCATGAAAGAGGTAAGCAAAAACAACAGAGATTGTAAATCAGAAGTCACAAATGTTATTTGTATCAGAGGTGAAGGAATATTATAATATCAGGCAGGGATGTATTAGTGGAAAATACAATGATAACTGAAAGTAGAAGAGAAATTAACCAAAATGCATTAATTAAAAAAAGAGAACAAAAGTTTGTCTAAATCTGATGAATAGTAGAGAGTAAATCATTGTAACAATATAGGATTTATTGGGGTACCAGGGTAGCTCAGTCATTAAGTGGTTGCTTATGGCTCAGGTCATGATCACAGGGTTTCTGAATCAAGCCCCACATTGGGCTCCCTGTTCAGCGAGGAGTCTGCCTCCCCTTCTCCTTCTGTCTCTCCCCCCTGGCTCATGTTCTTTCCCTCTCTCTCTCTCTGTGTCAAATAAATAAATAAAATCTTTAAAAAACAAGCAATATAGGATTTATGGTACTGACCTGATATATTGGATTCATCCTTCCTTATAAACACTGTCCAAACAACAGCCAGTGGCTAAGAGCAAAGTTGATACAGAAATAAATACTGAGCAGTCTGGTTTCTACCCAGTTCCCTCAAAATAATACTACTTTCGCTGCTGGCATATCATATCAATATTTAGGTTAATCTTAACCTCTTAGCTGTGTGTATGTATGCTTATATACACATTTTCATAATAGTGTTGCTTCTACTAAACTTTTTTCAGAGGAAAAGAATCATGAATATTTCATTTCCTTTATTCTGCCTCCTTGAGAGTGCTATGAGGAGATAAGCACTTATTAAATGCCGTTGTTATTATTTTGCTTAATAATGATGATGAAAAGAAAATATAAATACCAGACACTTGCTAGAGGAAAACATGTTTCCTGTATGTTGTAATATTCTGCTGAGTTCAGTATTGTTCTGCTAATTAAAATAAGAGACACTCTCTTTGATAGTAGTCTTTTATGAAGGCGTTTTTGGAAGTATATTTTGAAACTTAAATTATTGAACATGACTAAAACTCACTCTAATAAAAATCAAAACACAGTCAGAATATTTCACTTAACAATGCTGATTTATTTTTACAATTTTGAAAGATATTACATTTTACATGTTTAATGAAAAAAATTAAGAATAGAATTTGACATGATAAATTGAAATGATTAGTAGAAATTTATTCTATTACAAAAGAGAAAGGGGGATTGAAATCTTGAACAAGGGTAATCCATCTTTGAGATTCTTTTGACAAATAAATTTATCTCTACCTTAATCATTTTTTGTAATTTTGCAGAACTCTTCTCATTTGAACTATTGCTTGTCCTACAGTTTTGTGAGCCTAACTAGTCTTATTATATTATTGCATGAAAATATATAAGAATATGCTAAACTGAAGAGCTATAAATCCTTTTAAGATAGAGAACAGATAAATCTATTTAAACTTAAATACTTAGAATGTGGTTAATCATACGTATATGACACAATTCATACTGTCATAAAATCTAAAGTATTAAACTATTTCAGAAATTATTTTCACTACTTCTCACATTTTGTAACATTTTTGGAAGCACCATAATAGGTTTTTTTTTTAATCCTATAAACAAAAACACTGTAAGCATTTTAACTTTAACTTTGCAAAGTCTTTTGGAAGTTCCAAGTGTTTTTGTGGAAAGAAAGAATCTTTTGTCAATCACATAAATGCTCTTTTTGGCTTTTAAACATTTTCTATAAACAATGCTACTCCTTTTATTTTACAACTATTAGCATGAGAAAATCATGCAAATGTCCTTGTGACTAAAATGTAAAGCTCAGCATACATTTTAACTAAAATTTATTCTATTTATGGAAAAGCTTTTTTTCCCCTCCAATATTCACATAATAGGTTTTTCAAAATAGATATGCTTAATCTTGTTTTTCTGTCATTCAGAACAGTTGTATATATGGTTCTTAAAAATAGTGTTAACATTGACATTTTAGAAAACAAACACATTTCATTCATACATCCAAGAATTCTTTACAGAAATCCAAACTCTTCAGATACCTGCAGTTGTGTCTTATTTCAATGGTTTATTGTGGTACCATTGAATGTAATAGAACCTTAATGCTATAAAAAAATTAATATCAATGAGATCATTCCCATCTTATACTGTGGAAATGAGTCTTAAAATGCATAATATCTATTTATAATTCACTTTCACTGTTCTATGGTTAATATTGTTCTTAATATTTCTGTGAGAGGCTACCTATTCTTTCATAATAACATCATTGCCAATTATTGACCTTAGTTTGGATACAGTGTAAACTGATATAAGCAATGTTTAATTAATGCTATGTATCTTTTCTATAGTCAGGATGGTGGAAGAATAGGTGTAGAGAAATAAATAAAAGCACATAGATTTTATTGGTCACTTACTTTGTGCTAGGCACCTTGCTAATACTTGGAGACATCACTGAATACATCGTCTCACCAGTTCTTGGGAATTTTTCTCAAAAATGTAATGAGTTATAATATTATTTTTTAATTTCAAATAAGAATACTGGTGGTGTCCTTCAAAAGAAGAAACTTAATAAGAATCAGCACAGGGAAAGAGAAAATTGATTAAATCATCCTATATCTACTGTTCAAATGTGTATAATTAAAAATATATGTAAATAAATTCAATTTTATTTCATTTTTATTGAAAATTATAAAGAGAATCATCAGAATATTTTAAATTAATGATAATAAAAGTAACAGATTGGGAAGGAAACATGAATAATAACTACAGGGAAAATGCGTGTTCATTTTCTCATTTTTCATTTTTTCAGATTAGGGTTTTTATTAGTACCGTCTGAAATGGATTAATCAAGAAATTGAGAGTTAACTATATTACAAAAATATATGACGTGAACCTACAGAAAAATTAAAAGATAGAAATAGCACAGGAGATAAAGACTACATACATGTACCCAAATACTAATAGACAACTATCAAATAAAAATCTCATGAGCAAAATAATATATTGAAAATATAGTACCCATGGACAGAATTTTTAAAATAATAATTTAAAAAACTATTTCAGTTACTAATGTATAACAAATTACCTCAAGTGTCAATGTCAAAAAATAATATTACACTCAAGAATTTTGAAATTCATAAATTCAGACATGGCATAGTAGAGATGTTTTTTTCCTGCTTCACTACTCCCCCATTTGTATCAATCAAAGGTGGGAACTGGAATCATCTGAAGTCTAGATTACTCATTTGTCAAAAGGTAGACCCTGAACAAAGCTGGGTGGTTGGCCAGAACACCTACACATGGCCTCTCCTTGTTGCTGAAGTTTACTCACAACATAGAGAACATCCATTCAAATAATCAGCTAGCAGGTGAGTTTCCTTTTATGTTCTAGCCTTCTGCCACATTCTTTTCAATAGAACCATATTACTAAGCCCAGCCCACATTCAGGAGAGGGGACTAGATCTCACTTCTCAATGAAGTAGTGTCACTATCACACTGTAAGAAGGAATAGACAAAAAAATAAAATAAAATAAAAAATCCCTTAAATATAGAATAAATTGATAGTTACCAGAGGGGTGTTGGGTGGGGGGGTAGGGGAAATAAGTGATGGGGAGTAAGAGTACATTTATCATGAACACTGAGTAATGTCTATACATTGTTGTCTATACAATGTCTAAAATTGTTGAATCACTATATTGCACACCTAAACTAATATAACATTGTACATTAATTATACTGGGATTTTATTTTATTTTATTTATTTTTTTAAAGATTTATTTATTTAACTTAGAGAGAGAGCCTGAGCGGTGGGGAAGGACAGAGAGAAAGAAGAGGGAAGAGAGAATCCTCAAGCAGACCCTTCTGAGCGCAGAGACACACATAGGGCTCTATCTTAGGACCCTGAGATTATGATGTAGCCAAAATCAAGAATCAAACGGTTAATCAACTGAACCACTCAGGCGTCCCTGCACTGGGATTTGAAAAAAGAAGGAATGGAATATGATGGTGCAGTTATATTTGAAAATAAAATCTGCCACAATTTAGATAAGGAGAAAAAATATGAGTAAGCCAAAATCAAAAATTAAAAGCAATGAATTAGAAACAAATAAATTTGTGAGATCAATCAAAATAAATGAAATCAATCTATTAAAAGCTTTTCTTACATTGTTAAAGGAACAAAAACTCTTTGGTACATAAAAATGCCATCTGAATCAAAGTGACTTAGAAAATTCAAAACCAAACAAAACAAACAGAAACAACAAAATAAACCTATAAATGCTCTCTGCTCATTTAAAACGATTAGTGTAAAAGTAACTATACAATTTCTGATTAAGTTCAGTTTTAACAGATATTGGATAATTATAACAATCTTTATGTACATTCAGTATCAAACACAAATGGTTAAACACCATTTTATACATAATTATATCTTCTCAACATCCATATAAAAAAAGAATTATTAAGAATATTATTTTATAGATGTATAAAATGAAGCTGAGACACATTAAGTAATTGGAAAAGAACTTAAATCTTAATCTGTCTCACAAGGTTTATAGCTCTTATTTTACATAATTAACAGTTATTATAGATAATATTCAGCTTAATTTTAAAAATTTTGATACAGCAATTCCAAATTGAAGTTGACAGCTGATGTTTAATCTGGTTCAGATATCTATGATTTAACTATGCAAATTCATAATATACTTAACCAATGATAAATTTTGACACAAAGATTAACTTGAACTATAAAAAAAGTTATTTGCAAAATACTTGCAATTTTCAAAATATCTCACTTTCTTGCAATTCTAGATACAAGTTGAGCACAACACTGTCTTTTCCTGATACTACATAACATTTTAGAATATTCAGTTGTATGAACTAAATTTTAAGTTCTTCAAGGATTTTTCACTATATACTTTCTCTTCTGTATTCTGTATAGTGCCAGGACCTCAGTGGGTGTTTAATAAGGATTAATTGGTGTCAATGGCAATAATGACTTCTATTATTTCCTTGAATATTGATACCATTAAAAGTGTGATGCTTACATGGATCTAAATTTATTTTTAGTTTCTAACAATCCCTGGGTGATTTAATATGAAACAGCCTTTTCAAGTGAATAAAAGTAGAAAATTAGCATAAAATAAGGTAATTACTATACTGTATCATAATCTTAATAAACTGAAGTTACAATTACCCAGACCAATGCTTGGTGAAGGATGTTTGGTAGGCATTTACAGACACCCATTAAGCAAATTTATTTATGCAAGGTGTAATCACATATAAGAAAGTCAATATGGTAAAAAAAAAACACTGGACTTGGAACCACACTGACTGTGAGTGTCAGCTCCATTATTTGTAATTGGCACAACTTGATCATATTATTTAGGCATTAGACATATTTATTTACTTATCAATAATGGAAATAATCACACCGAAACTCACAAGATTATCTTTCTGTCTAAATAAATTAAGCGACAGATTACCAAATGAATAAAAATATCCAGCTACGTTAAAATATAACTGGAGGTTTTAAGGGGATTTTAAAGTAAAGCAACAAGGTGTGTGATGATGAAGAGGGTAAGAGCTTGAAATTGTCAGGTAAGGTAAAGAATCTTTGAGAAAAAAATTTACAAATACTCTAAGATTGAAGGGTAAATAAAATCAGTCATAAAAAAAAAAAAAAACCTGCATGTGCAGCTTTCCAAGCAACATAAACAGCCAGCACCATAGACAAAAAGAAGAAGGGCTTTACTTAATTCAGGAACAGAGTATGAAGAGTATTAAGACAAGAGCTTAAGGAGGTAGCAGGGAAGTCCAAGAAGGACTTTTCAGAGAAGATAGGGCAACAAAGATTGAGATGATGTGAATGATAAGCTAGGAAGAAAACAGAAATTAGGCCAAGAGATGAAAGGAGACAATACAAACATTTCTTTGAAGATGTTGCTATGAAGATCAATAGTGACATTGATACAAAGAGCTCAGGAGGAGTATTGCAGATAGATGACACATTTCAGTTATTTAAATAGTGAATGTGGTATATTTCCTCTAAAATTATTCAGAAAAGACCCAATATACCATAACTAGAGGTTGCAATTAAAATACAACAAAATTCTCTTAAATGCATAGCTGTTGGGAAAGATATCATTGCAAGAAAATAAAGAATATCCCAGAACTACTAAGTGGAAGTTGATGTTCGAGCCATTTAGGGATAGACTTGGAGGCTGAATTTGGCTTTTTTGGTGGCCAAGAGCCCTGGAAGTTTGCAGCCATTTGGTCAAACAGATGTAGTGAATCAAGGCAGGAGGTGGGAACTAAGATTACAAAATAAAAACTCAACTTTCCAAGGCCCCAGTGACTACTAAAAGGAGAGACCAAACCACAGAGACAGGAAAACAGCAGAGATTTTGTATCTATCTTTGAGGCCTTCAGAATATATAAAAATTGTTAATATCTGTATGTGAGCCCTATTTTAATACCTTGGATGGGATGGGAAGAGGCCAGATGCAGATCAAGAGAGGGAAAGCAGAACAAATGTTATAGTTTTGTTCTTCAGAGTGCCCCAGAGAGAACACAGAACACTACACAGGACCAGTTAGGGGGAAGTCCCAGAATGATCAGAAGGCCGAGGGAGAGAGAACTGGGAGCACATGTCTTTACTGTGGTTTCGTTAAGAAGGAAGGGGCGAGACAGGGTAAGCTCACTTAGCATTGGCTAATTTGAATTATTTGGGGGCACACTGGGGCATAGAGGCTCCTTTCTTATCTGTTACTTGAGCCTAGGGAAATGGGGGCAGGAGTATAGTGGCCAGAGTGTGATTACCCAGTAAGGGAGGTGGTTAGGAGTGTGGATTTAATTAACTGCTCAACTCCAGTCAGGGCCTCAAAACTGAGTCAAGGCAGCATCAAAAACAAAAACAAAATAAAAATAAACTATAATATAAGCACATAGTATGAATAAAAATAAAACTCACTATGATATTATGAAATTGCAGAACACCAAGGACAAAAAGAAAATCTCATATTCACCCAGAGAAGAAACAAGAAGATATTGCAAGAATAATATTTATATTACTTGATATTTTGCAATTGCAATATTATTAGCTGGAAGAAAATGAAACTGTATCTCTACAGTACTAAGAAAAATTAACTTTTATTCTGTAATTCAGTGGCAATTAAATTATATTACAAAGCAAATAAATACATGGGTTTATGAAAATTGGTACTTATAAGTTAGACATTTTGCTTTAAAATATTACATACAAAAAACAAAACAAAACACACACAAAATAAACACACAAAAAATGCATATACTAACTCATTTGTTCTCTATAGGAATCCTATGAAACAGATATCAAGTACCTGACTTTCCAGATTAAAAAAATGAAGCATGGAGGGATCAAAAATTTTCAAAACATGACAAAGCTAGTAAACCGATTTCTAGATCACAACTTTCTAACTGTTACACTAAATGACTTCACCAATATATTGAATGAGATTCTACCAGTTTTAGATCATCACTAAAGATAGTATTTAAAAATGAAATTCAAAGAAGAGAAATTTATCCCAGAAAGAAAGGAAGGAAAGAAGAATGGATGAGAAGAAAGAGAATGAGAGAGAGAAGAAGAAAGAAAGAAAGAGAGAGGGAAGAAGGGAGGGAGAGAGATAGAGAGAGAGAAAGAAAGACAGAGATAGGAAAGAAAGAAAGAAAGAGAGGAAGGAAGGAAGGAAAGGAAAGGAAGGAAGGAAGAAAGAAAGAAAAAGAGAAAGAAAGAAAAAGAAAGAAAGAAAGAAAAAAGAAAAAGAAAGAAAGAAAGAAAGAAAGAAAGAAGAAAGAAAGAAAGAAAGAAAGAAAGAAAGAAAGAAAGAAAGAAAGAAAGAAAGAAAGA
>NW_027397066.1:109716383-109820171 GCF_003265705.2 Callorhinus ursinus | reverse complement strand
AAGAAAGAAAAAAAAAAAAAAAGAAAAAAAGAAAGAAAGAAAGAAAGAAAGAAAAAGAAAGAAAGAAGAAAGGAAGGAAGGAAGAAAGAAAAAAGAAAGGAAGGAAGGAAGGAAGAAAGGGGAGCAAAAAATACTGTGCTGAAACTTGCTCAAATAAATCTTGCAAGAGCAGATTATTATTTTCAGTATTTTGCAAGGCAGTTGTTAAAGCATTAGTAGATTGAAATTGGCCATGGTGGGAATATTTATATCGAAGGTATCAGTAAATCTTACAAATGAGAGTTTTGTTCTCCACTCATACTCCAAGCTACAGATACCACATTGAGGGAGGAAACTGATTAATTCATATTAATGTGCATTATTTGAAAAATATAACAAAAATAATATCTACTTCAGAGGGTATAAAAATAATATAAATGCAGAGGTAGTTCAAAAAAAGTTGAAATATTGTAAGACCTAAAGCATTATAATTTCCTTGAATTAGTTGGGAGGATGGAAGGATAGTGATGAATGAAAAATAATTTAAAAAGAAAATAATAAAATATCATAATACAATTGAGAGAAAGGACAAAATGATAGGTTCTCTAAAGAATAATATGACAGACAAAACAGGGAAAACACGAGAAGAACAGGAAAATGCGCAGATAAACAATATTAGAAATAAAAATGGGTATAAAAACATAGAAGACTTTAAAATAAATATAAAACAATATTTGAAAATAAATAGAAAATTTAATTGAAATTCATGATTTTGAAGAAAAAGTTTATCAAAGCTGAAAAAATAAGTAGAGAACTGTAATAGAAATAGAACTATTAATCTAACCAAGTGAATTTTTAAAACTCATCAAAAGAAACAAATGAACAAAGCAACTGGCAAAAATATTCTATAAGGAAGATTTCCAAATATTCAAGGAACTCCTATTTAAAAATTAACTCTGGGAAACAGAAAGAGACAAAATTCTCCCCAATGTTTTTTTCTGCTGCTGTAAAACTTTGAGACCAAAACCAGAAAAGAAAAGAGTGAAATAGAAAAGTTAAGCTAATCTCATGGATGATTATCTATTTCTATGTTTATGTACATTGCAAAGCAATTCCAGCAAAGATATCCCATCTATTTATGAAAGACTTCTAGCAAACTAGAAGAAAATTCCATAATCTGATGAATCGATTTCCACTGTGTCCAAGAGACAAAAGATTGTTACATAAAACATGTACTAAAAATTCCTGTGGGGGGGGGGAATTCCTGTGAGTTAAAAATCGATAGAAGAGGAAATCCAGATGGCCAGTACATATAACAATCAAATAAATACGAATTTCAATTATGATGAAATATATTTATACATACCCAGTTGAACAAAAAAGTTGACAATCTGACCCAACCATTTCATTCCAAGGGATATATTCACATTCTCACAAGAAAAATATTATATGTGCATTCATTAAAGCTTTCCTTTTTTAGAGCAAACAACAAGAAATAATCAAGTAAAAAAGGATGGATTTATAGTTCTATAAATAAAATGGAGCACTATGTAAGAATGAAAACAAATGAAACAGAGCTACATGTATCAAGGAATACACATATGTCTGTATGCCATTGGAATATGAGTTTTATTTTTATAAATTAATTTATAATAAATAATAAAAAGCAATCTCTGACATTATTTATTTAATAAAAATTATGTCCAATAAATCAAATATTAAGACAAGAAAACAATTTCATTCTGAAATACTTAATAATTCTACTCCCTTCAACACAAATACGTCTTTATTTTCAAAAAAGCGTGTAATGGTAGAATTCATCTTTCAAATTGAAAACATGGCTCTAATTTTTTCCTTAGTTTCTCTGTCAAAAATGCCTTTGTATTCATCTCTAAGCCAGTCACTGAATTAAACAAATGTCTCTATTAAAATCTTCTGCTTAAAAAGGGGAAGAAATGAGCTATCAGGTCAATGAAATATCATGAGGAAACTTCAATGCACATCACTAAGTGAGAGAAACCAATCTGAAAGGCTACATACTATATTATTCAATATATAGAACATTCTGGAAAAGGCAAAACCACAGAAACAGTAAAAAATCTGTTGTTGCCAGTTGTTCCTGCACAGTTGGAGCAGGATGAATAAGCTGGACAGGGGTTTTTAGGGCAATGAGGCTATTCTATATGGATAGAATTATGGATTCTATATGGTGGATACATTATGTATTAGTAGAACCCATAGAACTTACAATACAAAGAGAGAATCCTAATGTAAACTATGGGCTTGAGTTAATAATGTATCAATATTGTTCATCAGTTGTAACAAGTGTATCACACTAATACAAGAGATTAGGGAAAAGGGAAACCATACTTGAGGGATGGGAAGGATATATATGGGAATTTTGCACTTCTTGCTCAATTTCCATAAACCTAAAACCATTCTAAAGAAGTCTGTTAATTTAAAAACATAACACACATATTCTAAAATATGTGTAAATATTCTAGATAAATGAACTATTGTTACGTAATACAATCACACGAAAGAGATAAAAATACACTCTCTAGGGCAAATAATGCTTATTTTTATCATGTCATTAGCAAATTTGAGTAAATAATATGTGCTGAGATGAATATTATGGGTATTCTTTAAACAATTTTTCCAGCTGGAATGTATTTGAAGATGACATGAAATAAAATCTTCAGTTTCAACATTTGATGGGCCTATATTGCATGTGAAGAATGAACGCACACCTAAAAGTAAAGTAAAATGAGGCAGATACTTGGGGATATTTTTTAGATTAAGTGCAGATGGCACTCATTCATTTTAAGTTCATTTTATTCAGTGTGATCACTTTCTATTTTGCACTGCTGAGGACTGTTAGACCTTCTTTGTCCTAAGTATCTCTGTCCATCTTTGCACAATGGAGTTCTTCCTTTATCAGCTCTCTAGCCTGAACTAATTTTGTAGGGAGACCAAATACATATTTTGCCTGGAGGACTACTTTCTGAGCCCTTTCTTCATTCATTCTAAAACTTTGGATTTTCATACTTCTTAAAAACACATCATTGTGGAGTCTGGGTGGCTCAGTCGGTTAAGTGTCTGCTTTTGGCTCAGGTCATGATCCCTGGGTCCTGGGGTCTAGACCCACATCGGAAGCCTGCTTCTCCCTCTCCCTCTGCCTGCCATATGCCTGCTTGTGCTCTCTCCCTCTCTCTCTGTCAAATAAATAAATAAAATCTTAAAAAAAAAAGTCATTGGGACACCTGGGTTGCTCAGTCGTTAAGCGTCTGCCTTTGGCTCAGGTCATGACACATCGGGCTCCTTGCTCAGTGAGGAGTCTGCTTCTCCCTCTCCCTCTGCTGCTCCCCCTGCTTGTGCTCTCTCTCTCTCTCTCTGACAAATAAATAAATAAAAATTAAAAAAATCATTGGTGAGGATTTTGGAAGGCTCTGCCGTCATTCTCTTCCATGCTGCATATATTGCCATCAACTTTTTATTTTTTATGAACCTCTGTATTTCTTTCCACCCATGTGAAGTATACTAGTTCTTTTCAGAGCATGCTCTAAAAATCACTTTCTGTAATTATTCACTTTGTCACGTTGATCGATTGTGTTCCATGTATATTTTCTTTATTTGCTTTTCACTAGTCATCTAAAAGTCTTTACCAGCCTTCCATTTTAGGCTGCTTTTAAATTCGAATAGAAGCAACATAATTTTTTATTTTGCTGTCTTTCAGTTTTGATTTAACTAATAGTATGAAACTGGTAAACATTTTTTTTCCTTGATAGTCATTTACTTCAACTCTTCCTGAAAAAAAAAACAAAAAACAACTCTCCTAAACTTCTTTATACGCTGAGCAAATAATTAAGGGACTCCATTATGTACACAATTATCAAATTTGGATGCGATGGGGCAGTGATACAGTGGCTCAGAAAGAGAGCAATGAAGCCAAAGCGTTAAAGTGAATGTGTGTCTCTCCTGTTCTCTAGTGATTCCTCAGGCCAATTACTTGCCTTCCTGTGCTACCGTTTCTTGTAAAAGGGGATAATATTAGCATTTACCTTTTAAGATAGAAAAGAAAAATAAAATTTGAGTTTATATAATTAGTGTGTGTGGCACATTATCTAGCATCAAAAAATGTTCAATACCTGTGGTCTACTTGTAAAGCTATAGCTATGATAATTTTAAATATATAGTTTACATAACCTGCAATATTGCTTTCTATAATATATAATTTCTCATATTCTTGGCACCATATAGTCCAGGAGATTAGATTTCTGAGCCCCTCTTTAAACCATCTGTACTTTGAAGAGCACTAGTGGATACGTGCTGAGAATTGTCTACTCAAGAAGAATTTTGACTTCTGGGCAAATGGTTTAGTCTTCATTACATAAAATGAACCGACTGTTAATGAGACTGGAAGTCATATATTTGGGGCATCTGTAAAGTTCTAAAGTCTGTAAAGCTTATCTAATTTCATCTTCATAAGCAATATATGAGTTTTGTGTCATTAGCTCTTAATTACCAGTCAGAAAATGGATCTTTTGGTGAAGAAGCCAGATTGGAATTTTGGAGCCTTGATTTTCAATCTCATGTGCTGTCTGTATCACCACTGTAAAAATAGTCACGCAAAATCCTAAAGTTCTAAACCCCTGCAGTACAGTCATCTGGAAAGAATCACTTATTCTGTTTTATTTTAATTTATACAATATTCATGTTTTGTTGACCTTAACCATTAAACATTTCATTCTGGGTTTTCACTAAGAAGCAAACTAATAACATTTCTTCTCTCCTGGTCTAATTTAGAAGCGCATCACCAACCTCTACTGAACAACAAGTTACTGATTATCTACAAGGCCAGCCTTTCTAGGTATTCTGCTCTGTAGTAGGCCTATGTATCCAAATGACGTGGAAAATGGTGTTTTCAAAAATGTATTATCTGTGTTATCATATTTTCTTTTCATGTTAATATATTAAATTATACTCATAATATCGATCCATATTAATTGTTGAAATTTTAAAGTCAATTGTTTCTGCCACAATTCTGTATTTACCACAACCTCTCGTTTCTTCTTTTGTGGTTTCTGCTTCTTTAATGACAGCACTGTTATTAAATTAGGCTAGTAAGAAAATTTTTTTAAAGATTTTTATTTATTTATTTGAGAGAGAGAGAGAGAGCAAGAGTGGGATGAAAGGCAGAGGGGGAAACAGATTCTCCATTGAGCAGAGAGCATGATGTGTGGCTCAATCCAAGGACTCTGGGATCATAACCTGAGCTGAAGGCAGATGATTAACCAACTGAGATACCCAGGCACCCCAGAGAATTTTGAATTATCTTCTACTTCTCCTACATCCCACAAATTAACCACAAAACTAAGGTGTCTATGAAACCCCTCTGTCTGCCATTTCCACTGGGCTGTGTCTCTGATACAAGCTCCCCACATTTATGTTCTTCCAATGGGACTTTTGATTCCCCATCTACTTGCTCTCACATCCTTATTTCTTGTCACCAACAGAATGCCACTTGGAACACACTGGTGGCTGATGTGCTAAAAGAATTATTTCATTGGCTTGGAAGAATCCTCATATTTTTAACATTTCACCCAACTTCACTTTATGTCCTTACCTTCTATAACTTTTTCAGCAACATTTTTGCTGGCATTCTTATTTTTCACAACTTTCTGAGATACAGTCTTCTTTTTAACTCCACCTTACAAGTGAGGGAACTGGACACAGAGGTTAAGTACTTTGCCTAAGGAGGTCAAACAACTAGTAAATAGTAGAGTCAGGATTCAAACCCAGGTGTTGCACCCCACACAACTGCTCATACCAAATCTGCACATCTTATTTCATTAGAGCTAAAGCCTCAAATTCATCTGTTGCACAGAAGAATTCCAATGTCCACGTAATATTTCAGTGATCTTGTTAAAACATAGACTACATCACATCATGCTACTTTAAATCATCCCAGTCTCATGATTCTCCTGAGCCTTACTGTTCTCTTTACTGTGGCACAAACACAAAGAATGTTTTTGCCTCAGTATCTCTGAATTTACTGTTTTTTTCTTCTTGGAATACTTTCTCCAAACATTTATATACTGTTTCCCTTAATTGATATGATATATGTTTAAAGGCTAATTCTTTCGAAGTTGATATTTCTTAATATTCTATAATCTTACAATCTTGATTTTTCTATATGCAATTGACCTAGAAATCTTGTCATTATCTATCCTATTGATCAAACTTTATGGTTCCTCACAACATTTATTACTATCTGTAATATTGTTTATTTTTTATATCTCTCTCACTACACTAAGGAGCAGGAATTGTATATTGTTTAGTGCCAGTAGCAATTGGTAACGAGTAGTAATTTTGTGAATATTTTTCCATAAATGGATATATAGGACAAATGAAATTTATTTCGTTTCTCTAGTTTACTTTTTTCTAATCTTATCCTATTAAAATGTAAGCACTGTAAGCATAAGGAACTTGCACAACTTCCTCAATACCAGAGACCTATCCTTTAAAAAAAGTGCCTGTGTACATAGTACACGTTGAATCAATATTTAATGAACAATGGATACATAGATAGTATTTCTTCATTTTTTTAAGACGAGGAAATTGAGAAAAGTAATTACTAATATAAAAGAGAATCAAGACGATCTCAGATACAATCCATATTGTTTTTGTTGCATGATTCTAGATAAGGGAAAGTTTACCTTCCTGGAAACATGGAGCTTTCTTTCTCTGAAGGAGGAAATAATGGTATGTCTCAGGGACTATCCCAGAATCATGTTTTTTAAAGGCTAGATTCCTTATGAAGATGATTTTGGAACAGGGCATAACCAACAGTAGCCATGGGAGGCTGCTCTACAAATGTATAGCCCAAAGAAAATAGCTCGGGGAAAGAATCGAAATTTTGTTGGTTTAGAAATTTGGTTGTTCTGGTGTAATTCTCACACAAATTCAGAAATTTGACTTAACAATTTCTTGTTTGTAACTCCAGAAATTGTGTTCCATTTACCACATACTTAATGTATTTTCTTTGTAAAATAATACTCTAAATATGAAATGTATCTGAGTTTGTCAAGAAGAAAATTTTATTTTTCTCCAAATTTGTGTCAGTGCAGAGGAGAGCAGTGGGTCCTCTCATGTATTTTAACATCCTCAAATGGTAACATCTGAAGATAAGAGTCTTAGCACCATAAAGTGTCTGACCTCTCCTAAGTAAAACTCTTATTCTAAATGATAAAGAAGGCTACTGCTCCAGGTGATTTCTGCTATATTTAAAGGCAGTCCTTATGCTTATTTTATTCTGTCTGTGTTTCTCAAAACATACAGAGCTTTTCTGCATTTCTTGTGAACACTCTGTCAAGGTTCTAATGGGTTTGAGACACAGTAAAACATAGCTTTGAATGGGACCAAAAAGAAAGTAGTGATTTTTTGTATACTTATCACTTGTTAGGCCAAATATGAGATACGATATTAACCTAGTAAGAAAAATAACTAGGAGTGCCTGGCTCAGTTAGTTCAGTGCCTGATTCTTGATTTCAGCTCAGGTCATGATGAGCTCTGTGCTCAGTGGGGAGTCTGCTTGAGATATCTCTCTTTCTTCCTTTCCCTCTGCTCCTCCCCTTGTGCTCTCTCTCTCTCTCTAAAATACATGAAATAAATCTTTAAAAAAGAAAAATAACTATAAATCATAATTCTGATACCGACACAGTTTACAAATCGTATGTAGAAGAATCATATCCTTATGTTGCAGATAGTATATTCCAAAGTTAGACCAAGAATAAGTGCTAAAGGGTAATAGGAAAGGGTGAGATTATTTCAGAAGAGCTGGTCAAAGAAAGCTTCATGAAAGATTACATCTCAGCTGTGATTTAAAGGATTTCAGAATTCAAACAGACTTGCAAAGTATAATCTACTAAGTTTAAAAAGATCCACAGTATTCACTAAAGTATACTAAGATGACCCCAAAGCATCAATGCACTTTGCCTTTTCTTTTTTTTCTCTTTTTTTAAAATTTTCTTATTGTTATGTTAATCACCATATATTACATCATTAGTTTTTGATGTAGTATTCCATGATTCATTGTTTGTTCATAACACCCAGTGCTCCATGCAGAATGTGCCCTCTTTAATACCCATCACCAGGCTAACCCATCCCCCTACCCTCCTCCCCTCTAGAACCCTCAGTTTGTTTCTCAGAGTCCATCATCTCTCATGGTTCCTCTCCCCCTCTGACTTACTCCCCTTCATTCTTCCTCTTCTGCTATCTTCTTCTTTTTCTTTTTTCTTAAAATATGTTGCATTATTTGTTTCAGAAGTACTGTGATTCAACAGTCTTGCACAATTCACAGTGCTCACCGTAGCACATACCCTCCCCAATGTCTATCACCCAGCCACCCCATCCCTCCCACCCCCAACCATTCCAGTAACACTCAGTTTGTTTCCTGAGATTAAGATTTCCTCATATCAGTGAGGTCATATGATACATGTATTTCTCTGATTGACTTACTTCACTAAGCATAACACCCTCCAGTTCCAACCACGTCGTTACAAATGGCAAGACCTCATTCCTTTTGATGGCTGCATAATATTCCATTGTGTATATATACCACCTCTTCTTTATCCATTCATCTGTCGATGGACATCTTGGCTCTTTCCACAGTTTGGCTATTGTGGACATTGCTGCTATAAACATTGGGGTGCACGTACCCCTTCGGGTCCCTACATTTGTATCTTTGTGGTAAAACCCAGTAGTGCAATTGCTGGATCGAATGATAGCTCTAATTTCAACTGTTTGAGGGACCTCCATACTGTTTTCCAGAGTGGTTGCACCAGCTTGCATTCCCACCAACAGTGTAGGAGGGTTCCCTTTCTACACATCCCCGCCAACATCTGTAGTTCCCTGACTTGTTAATTTTAGCCATTCTGACGGGTGTGAGGTGGTATCTCATTGAGGTTTTGATTTGGATTTCCCTGATGCCGAGCGATGTTGAGCACTTTTTCATGTGACTATTGGCCATTTGGATGTCTTCTTTGGAAAAATGTCTGTTCATGTCTTCTGCCCATTTCTTGATTGGATTATTTGTTCTTTGGGTGTTCAGTTTGATAAGTTCTTTATAGATTTTGGATACTAGCCCTTTATCTGATAAGTCATTTGCAAATATTTTCTCCCATTCTGTCGGTTGTCTTTTGGTTTTGTGGACTTTTTATCTTGATGAAATCCCAATAGTTCATTTTTGCCCTGACTTCCTGTGCCTTTGGCGATGTGTCTAGGAAGAAGTTGCTGCGGCTGAGGTCGAAGAGGTTGCTACCTGTGTTCTCCTTTAGGATTTTGATGGACTCCTGTCTCACGTTTAGGTCTTTCAACCATTTGGAGTCTATTTTTGTCTGTGGTGTAAGGAAATGGTCCAGTTTCATTCTCCTGCATGTGGCTGTCCAATTTTCCCAACACCATTTGTTGAAGAGACTGTCTTTTTTCCATTGGACATTCTTTCCTGCTTTGTCAAAGATAAGTTGACCATAGAGTTGAGGGTCCACTTCTGGGCTCTCGATTCTGTTCCATTGATCTATGTGTCTGTTTTTGTGCCAGTACCATACTGTCTTAATGATGACAGCTTTTTAATAGAGCTGGAAGTCTGGAATTGTGATGGCGCCAGCTTTGCTTTTCTTTTTCAATATTCCTCTGGCTATTCGGGGTCTCTTCTGGTTCCATACAAATTTTAGGATTATTTGTTCCAACATTTCTTTGAAAAAAGTGGATGGTATTTTGATGGGGATTGCATGGAATCTGTAGATTGCTCTAGATAGCATTGACATCTTCACAATGTTTGTTCTCCCAATCCATGAGCATGGAACGTTTTTCCATTTCTTTGTGTCTTCTTCAATTTCTTTCATGAGTATTTTATAGTTTTCTGAGTACAGATCCTTTGCCTCTTTGGTTAAATTTATTCCTAGGTATCTAATGGTTTTGGGTGTAATTGTAAATGGGATCGACTCCTAGATTTGTCTCTCTTCTGTCTTGTTGTTGGTGTATAGGAATGCCACTGATTTCTGTGCATTGATTTTATATCCTGCCACTTTACTGAATTCCTGTATGAGTT
Source organism: Callorhinus ursinus (assembly GCF_003265705.2). Lineage (NCBI taxonomy): Eukaryota > Metazoa > Chordata > Mammalia > Carnivora > Otariidae > Callorhinus > Callorhinus ursinus. Next base: position 109,810,081 of record NW_027397066.1, on the reverse strand, counting down.
CTAGCAGTTTTGGGGTGGAGTCTTTTGGGTTTTCCACATACAGTATCATATCATCTGCAAAGAGTGAGAGTTTGACTTCCTCTTTGCTGATTTGGATGCCTTTGATTTCTTTTTTTGTCTGATTGCTGTGGCTAGGACTTCTAATACTATGTTGAATAACAGTGGTGAGAGTGGACATCCCTGCCGCGTTCCTGACCTTAGGGGAAATGCTCTCAGCCTTTCCCCATTGAGAATGGTATTCGCTGTAGGTTTTTCATAGATGGCTTTTATGATATTGAGGTATGTACCCTCTATCCCTATACTCTGAAGAATTTTGATCAAGAAAGGATGCTGTACTTTGTCAAATGCTTTTACTACATCTATTGAGAGGATCATATGATTCTTGTTCTTTACTTTGTTAATGTATTGTATCACGTTGATTGATTTGCGGATGTTGAACCAGCCTTGCAGCCCAGGGATAAATCCCACTTGATCGTGGTGAATAATCCTTTTAATGTACTGTTCGATCCTATTGGCTAGTATTTTGGTGAGAATTTTTGCATCCATGTTCATCAAGGATATTGGTCTGTAATTCTCCTTTTTGATGAGGTCTTTGTCTGGTTTTGGGATCAAGGTAATGCTGGCCTCATAAAATGAGTTCGGAAGTTTTCCTTCCATTTCTATTTTTTGGAACAGTTTCAGGAGAATAGGTATTAATTCTTCTTTAAATGTCTGATAGAATTCCCCTGGGAAGCCATCTGGCCCTGGGCTTTTGTTTCTTGGGAGATTTTTGATGACTGCTTCAATTTCCTTAGTGGTTATAGGTCTATTCAGGTTTTCTATTTCTTCCTGGTTCAATTTTGGTAGTTGATACATCTCTAGGAATGCACCCATTTCTTCCAGGTTATCTAATTTGCTGGCATAGAGTTGCTCATAATATGTTCTTATAATTGTTTGTATTTCTTTGGTGTTGGTTGTGATCTCTCCTCTTTCATTCATGATTTTGTTGATTTGGGTCATTTCTCTTTTCTTTTTGATCAGTCTGGCCAGGGGTTTATCAATCTTGTTAATTCTTTCAAAGAACCAGCTCCTAGTTTCGTTGATCTGTTCTACTGTTCTTTTGGTTTCTAGTTCATTGATTTCTGCTCTGATCTTTATTATTTCTCTTCTCCTGCTGGGTTTAGGCTTTATTTGCTGTTCTTTCCCCAGCTCCTTTAAGTGTAGGGTTAGGTTGTGTATTTAAGACCTTTCTTGTTTCTTGAGAAAGGCTTGTATTGCTATATACTTTCCTCTCAGGACTGCCTTTGCTGTATCCCAAAGATTTTGAACAGTTGTGTTTTCGTTTTCATTGGTTTCCATGAATTTTCTTAATTCTTCTTTAATTTCCTGGTTGACCCATTCATTCTTCAGTAGGATGTTCTTTAGCCTCCATGTATTTGAGTTCTTTCCGACTTTCCTCTTGTGATTGAGTTCTAGTTTCAAAGCATTGTGGTCTGAAAATATGCAGGGAATGATCCCAATCTTTTGGTACCAGTTGAGACCTGATTTGTGACCTAGGATGTGATCAATTCTGGAGAATGTTCCATGGGCACTAGAGAAGAATGTGTATTCCATTGCTTTGGGATGGAATGTTCTGAATATGTCTGTGAAGTCCATTTGGTCCAGTGTGTCATTTAAAATCTTTATTTCCTTGTTGATCTTTTGCTTACATGATCTGTCCATTTCAGTCAGGGGGGGTGTTAAAGTCCCCCACTATTACTGTATTGTTGTCAATGTGTTTCTTTGCTTTTGTTATTAATTGCCTTATATAATTGGCTGCTCCCATGTTCAGGACATAGATATTTACAATTGTTAGATCTTCTTGTTGGATAGACCCTTTAAGTAGGATATAGTGTCCTTCCTCATCTCTTATTACAGTCTTTGTTTTAAAATCTAGTTTGTCTGTTATAAGGATTGCCACCCCAGCTTTCTTGTGGTGTCCATTAGCATGGTAAATTGTTTTCCACCCCCTCACTTTCAATCTGGGGTGTCTTTGGGTCTAAAATGAGTCTCTTACAGACAGCATATTGATGGGTCTTGTTTTTTAATCCAATCTGATAGCCTGTGTCTTTTGATTGGGGCATTTAGCCCATTTACATTCAGGGTAACTATTGAAAGCTATGAATTTAGTGCCATTGTATTGCCTCTAAGGTGACTGTTAACTGTATGTTGTCTGTGTTCCTTTCTGATCTTTGCTGCTTTTAGGCTCTCTCTTTGCTTAGAGGACCCCTTTCAATATTTCTTGGAGGGCTGGTTTCGTGTTTGCAAGTTCCTTTAGTTTTTGTTTGTTCTGGAAGCTTTTTGTCTCTCCTTCTATTTTCAATGACAGCCTAGCTGGATATAGTATTCTTGGCTGCATATTTTTCTCGTTTAGTGCTCTGAAGATATCTTGCCAGTCCTTTCTGGCCGGCCAGGTCTCTGTGGATAGGTCTGTTGCCAATCTAATATTTCTACCATTTTAGGTTACATTTCTCTTCTCCCGAGCTGCTTTCAGGATTTTCTCTTTGTCTCTGAGACTCGTAAGTTTTACTATTAGATGTCGGGGTGTTGACCTATTATTATTGATTTTGAGAGGGGTTCTCTGTGCCTTCTGGATTTTTATGCCTGTTTCCTTCCTCACATTAGGGAAGTTCTCTGCTATTATTTGCTCCAATATACCTTCTGCCCCCCTCTCTCTCTCTTCTTCTTCTGGGATCCCAATTATTCTAATGTTGTTTCGTCTTATCGTATCACTTATCTCTCAAATTCTGCCCTCGTGATCCTGTAGTTGTTTATCTCTCTTTTTCTCAGCCTCTTTATTTTCCATCATTTGGTCTTCTATATCACTGATTCGCTCTTCTGCCTCATTTATCCTAGCATTTAGTGCCCCCATTTTTGATTGCACTTCATCAATAACCTTTTTGATTTTGGCTTGGTTAGATTTTAGTTCTTTTATTTCTCCAGAAAGGGTTTCTCTAATAACTTCCACGCTTTTTTCAAGCCCAGCTAGTATCTTAAAGTCATGATTCTGAACTCTAGGTCCGACATCGTACTAATGCCCGTATTGAGTAGGTCCCTGGCTGACGGTACTACCTCTTGTTCTTTTTGCTGAGGTGATTTTTTTCGTCTTGTCATTTTGTCCAGAGAATAGATGAATGAGAGAACAAAATGCTAACAGGTTTACAACGTCCCCAGCAAATATACTGTATACAAATCAGAAAAGACCTGAAACCAGGGGAAAAGAAAGGGAAAAATAGAAAAAAGGAAGAGGAAAAAAAAAGAAAAAAAAGATAAAAACAAAAACAGAACAATACAAAAAAAGCAGAATATGATCAAATATGATCAGGCTAGTGCATAGATCAGTGCCACACACTAGATTTTGGGCATATTTTGGTCTGTTAGAAAAAAGTGCCTCCTAAAATTTTAAAGGAAGGAAAACATGTATGTGCAAAATAAGGGTTGATACAATGAAGGGATGGAAGATGACTGTAAAGATGAAAATTATAAAAGATTTTATAAAAGGACTTGGTAATATAAGAAGTTGTTTGAAAAAAGAAAGAAAATTTAAGAAAAAAAAAGGGAAAATGGGAGAGAATGTGATCAGGCAGGAGACTAGAACAAAGCCATACACTAGTGATTTAGAGTATATTTTGATCTGTTAGAAGAAACTGTATCTCAAAATTTTAAACAGAGAACAACTTATATATATATATATGCCAAAAATAAGGGTAACTACTATGAAGGGATAAAATATGACTCTAAAAATGAAAAATAAAAAATGTTTTTTTTTTAAAAAAGGATTGATAAGATGTTGGTTGAAAAATGGAAAAAGAAAAATAAAAAAAAAACAGTTAACAAAAATTAACTTTGATGAACTAATGAATCATGGTAAAAAAAAGCCATGAATTCTATGTGCAGTATTCCCCTAGCGCTGGAGTTCTCCCGTTCTCCTTGATCGGTAAACTTGGTCTTGGCTTGCTGGCTTTTCGCTCTGATCTTCTGGGGGAGGGGCCTGTTGTTGTGGTTTCCAAATGTCTTTGCCAGAGGCTGAATTGCCCCGTCCTTGTCGGTCTCGGCTAAGCAAGCTGCTCGGGTTTGCTCTCAGGAGCTTTTGTTCCCTGCAAGCTCTCGGTACAGCCTTGGAGGACCAGGGCAAAAATGGTGGCCTCCCAATCTCCACCCGGAGGAGCTGAGAACTTGGGGCCCCGCTCCTCAGTGTGCCCCCAGAGAAAAGCAGTCACTCCCGTCTCCCCAGTCTCCGGCCACACTCCGTGCTCACCGGCCTGTGACTGAGCATTGCTATCTCTGGTACCCAATCCCGTGTGGAGTCTCCAAACCCAGCAGATCCCTGCGGTGCGTTCCCGCGCCGCTCCTCCCCAGGAAGGAAGGGGAGTCTCCCCGGCTCTGCCGCTTGTTGGGTCCCTGCTGGAGGAGCAGTGGCCCGACTGGGCCACGGATCACAGTTTATGGCAACCCCGAGCTGAGAGCCCGCGCCTCTGCTCCGTCTCTGCATCCAGCTTCCCTGCTCCGATACCTGGGAGCTCTGCTGCACTCAGGCACCCCCGGTCTTTCTGTGACCCTGAGGGTCCTGAGCCCACACTGTTCCGGGAGGATTCCACCCCCTGCTTAGCCACTGCAGCGATGTCCCTCAGACGAGCCAACTTCTAAAAGATCCGATTTTGTGCTCCGGGCTCTAGCACTTGCCAGAAGCGGCTGGCGGAGGCCCCTCCCCCGCCTTCTATCCTCCTGAATATCGCCTCGGATTCACTTTTCCGCATGTCCTACCTTCCAGTAAGTCGTCGCTTCTCTGTTCAGAGAGTTGTTGCTACTCTCCTCTTCGATCTCCTGTTGAGTTCGTAGGTGTTCAGAATGGTTTGATCCCTGTTGAGCTGAATTCCTGAGACCAGACGAAATCTAGGTCTCCTATTCCTCCGCCATCTTGCTCCGCCCCCCAGCATCAATGCACTCTGATCCTCTGTTAACCAGATTTGAAACAAGAGTAGCTTAAGTTCAAGAATTATCATGTTTTGGAAACACTGTGATGAGGAAATAAAGACAGTATATTGTCCTAAGGAATAAGAATAAGAAATATCTCACGCTTATTATTTCATACTGTCTATGCTTTATAGAGAAAAGATCAAGGTATATAAACTTGAACATGTCTTGAACATAGATATGTAAAAGTCTATCAACTGAGTACAGTTTGGAGTTAAATTACATAGTATTGCTGTCATTTGTGAAAACAAGGTAAAATAATTAAGGTGGAATAGTTGGTTGGGTTCTGCCACAAACTTAAAACTAAGAGAAAAAATATTAAATCTCCTCTTTGTAAAAACAGATAATTTTTTTTCCTGAACGCTTTCCTCACACTGTTTATGTTGAGCCTTTGAAAAATAATGGAATACCTGGGCAATATTTCGAACAGTTCCCAGTAAAGTGTTTTCTTATAATATTAAAAAGTAATTCAGAGTTAGGGATGCAAATCATGGTAATAACTTTCTATGTACCTTCATGAACACAAATAATGGCCACAGTCAATAAATATTTACTCAGAAATAATTTCTTGTAAACAGTAGTCATTTGAATTCAGCAAAAGATCAATATGTAGAAATTAACATAAGTAACCTATTTTGAAATTCCAATTAAAAACCAACTTTACATTTCCTTATAATTTATGTATCTTATGCTGTTTCAAATGAGAAAGAAATATTTTGTTATAAAATAATTTACATTTCTTATAAAATGATAAATTATTTGAGTATAACTTCAGTGGAACAGTAATAAAATTTGTGACATAACAACAAATCACATGCTACTCAATATATTCAAACTGACCTCAATTGCTTATAATTAAGCAACTCTGCAGACGATGTTGAGAGTTTACCTTGCCAATTACTTGACAGAAAGAAAACTGGAGGCTCGCAGTGAGCATATACTGGCATCCAACTTTCTGGGACTCCCTTCTTTAGAATGCATTAATTATTACTACAAGATTATATTTCCTAACAAGATTTCAGAATTTATCACACATAAGATCTACCTTTGTATCTGTGACATTTTTCTTAAGTTGTAAATCATACGTATTTCAATATCATCTATATGGCCACACAAGAAAGGGATGATTAGTTGCTAACAAACCAAAATGTCATCTAAGTGTCATGTTCATGTAAATACTTTAAAAGAAATTCTTCCCAAAATAATGATCTGCCACTTTAAAAATTATTGTTCCTTTATTTTTACTAAATTCATTTTCATTTCATGTTATACCCAGTTAATTTATAACAAGAAATACATTTCAAAATTAATTTGGAAACATCATTTTGGCATGTCCATGAGGATTGTTTTATTGTAATTCATATCAGTTCCTTGAGTAAAAGGAATTAAGTAGAATTATAATATTAACTTGATATTTGATAGATCATTTATTTCTCAAAATGAAAATGTTGAACAGAATGCAAAACAACTAATTGATAGAAAACAGTATTAAAAGGAGACAAATAAAAAATACACTTTATTTGAGGGAATAATTCATGATATTACTACAGATTTTTTTTTTAGTTTTCTGTTTAATAAATGTGTTTAAAAAAGTCCTCTAATTTTTTAACATAGATTTTATAAGCTTAAATAACCTTAGATATAACCTAACTATTCCCTTATAAAGCTTAAGAGTATGTAAATGTTCTCCAGAATGTACATCTAACAGAGGTATTAAGAAGTAAGATATCTGGTTAATTTCCTTTTTATGTAATTTCGCCTGCAGTGAATTTAGTCGCCAGTTGCATTCCATATGTTGGTAAAATTAATTCCATCATTTAATAAATTCATCCTAAATGCTACTCATCTTGGGAAACAATACACAAAGTTTCCCATCAACACTTATATTGGAAACCGCCAATTGTTTCCTCTGCCAAAGGGTCATAGAGGGGCTGATAATGTGGTTATTGGTCTTTTTATTTTTGCACAGCGTTGTTTTCAATGGAAAAGTTAACATTCATATCAATCATCTCTGCAATTCATTTAGCATTAAGAATATATTGTTCATAAACAGTATTCCTTGATTTTTCTTCAAGGAATGACTGAACACGAATTGAAAATTTTAGTTTGACAAAGCCAACTGATAAGGCTACATAAATACTAAACTACATTTATGTGAATTATGAAAAAATAATCCTGCTTAAAAAGAAGAATAAAAAGTTGACATACTATTTACTTCTCAATAAAAATAATTAGAACCACTCACCCGCTGTAAATTATACAGATCTAATTGTGTATTATTGAATATACCATAATAAAAATTAAATTTTAATTAAATTAATTAGATACTCAAATTCATTAGCAAATTATTTGTTTTGAATCCATCCCACATCATACATTCATGAAAATTATAGTTTTTGTCTGTTCTATTTGTCATTTTTTTCACAAAATGATTGCTATTTTTACATATTAAATAAGATTATAAAATTATAGAGATTAAGCAATGTCAATCTGAAAATAAACTTTGAGTTTTTAATGACTGTTTTAAATAATAGAATACAAGGAGAGCAGCAGTTTCCTTGACTGTCAGTTATGGGCCGAGCCCTTATTAGACCTTGATCACCTGCTTTTCCTTCTTAAAGTACTTACTATGGGGCAACCTCTTTCACAATCATGTTGCCAAGCTGTGAGAAGCACAAGACACCTGTGTAAGTGATTCAGTTGACAGCCCCAGCTAGGCTCAGTCCCCAAGCATCAACCATCAGCCCTGTGAGTAAGTCATCTTAGAAGCGAATTCCCAAGCTCCAACAGAGCTATTCTAACTGGCACCATGTCTGCTGAAGTCCTGCCCAAATGATTAAATTGTAAAAATATTTTTTAAAAGTTTCTGTTTTAAACCACAAGTTTCAGTTTTGTTATAATGGACTCAAGTATTTTAAAACAATTTTTCTGTTTTTTTTGTATTTCATTAAATATAGTTGATGCAAAACTAAAAATTATCTCAAGAAACTGATTTAAATCTTAGTTATAGAATCTTTTCCTTTCTACTCCGTCCCCTACCTTTTTTTCTGCCTAAAATATGTATTCAATGATATAAGTATTATCCTTTTCTTTTCTAACGTCTGTTTGCTTCCATATTTATTGTTCTGACAATTTTATTTTCATTTCTTCTAAATTATAGGGAGAAATAATAAATCACCTTAATATTCAATTTTAGATTTTATAACATATAAAAATAGTATTGTGAAACCACGTACTAAATTTTAATAGCAGTTAAGTTTTGTACTCTCAAAATTTTCATACCAACAAATGAAGAGCTGTGGCTTTCTTAAAGATTTTATTTATTTATTTGAGAGAGAGAGAGAGAGCAAGTGAGCACAGAGAGGAACAAGCAGACTCCCCGCTGAAGTGAGGCTCAATCCCAGGACCCTGAGATCATGACTTGAGCTGAAGGCAGACACTTAACCTACTGAACCACACAGGTGCTCCTAAATAGTTGTTTTGATCAGTGGTTCATTACATAGTAATCTCTAATTTGGTTCTTATAACACTTAGATTTGCCTTTTAATTGAGAAGGAATATTATTACTTACTGATTTATATAATAGTAAAAGTAGTTGTACACTCAAACTAAGAATTCAGCCATATTCTGCTGAGACTTTAAACACAGTAGATGACCCAAAATGCCTTATAAATATCCAATTTAAATGGGAAACTAATAAAAAGGATTTTAAAATGTTTTCAAATATTTTCTTGTCAATGTATTAGTTGAGAAAGCCGGTTTTTGTCTGGCATGTTTTTAGATCAGTTCATGTTCTTGATTTTTATATTATTTCCTCATTTGTGGATCAAAGCAGTAGAATAATATATTGGCCAAATTAGGGCAATATTCTTGATTTTCATCTGAGAGAAAATTATTGTAGGTCGCTTGGGTGGCTCAGTTGTTTAAGCGACTGCCTTCGGCTCAGGTCATGATCCTGGAGTCCCGGGATGGAGTGCCACATCGGGCTCCCTGCTCAGCAGGGAGTCTGCTGCTTCCTCTGACCCTCTTCCCTCTCGTGCTCTCTATCTCTCATTCTCTCTCTCTCAAATAAATAAATAAAATCTTTAAAAAAAAATCTCTTTAAAAAAATTATTGTAAAATACTGCTTTCAGTTAGAGTGACATTATCTAACATCTGCTGGAAATGCTTTATAATGTCTATGTAGATCAACCATATTTAAAGTTACTTAAAATATATAAGAAAAACAATTTCAAAATAATTAGGATATTTATTATTTTTAATATGCAGAAAACATTAGCAGGAATACCTTTGTATAGTTTACTACCTATATAACAATGCGAAGTAGGCTTGGGGAGAGGTATGGGATATAAAATCAGATTTTCAGAGCCAAGTTAAGATGTAGAATGTGCTTTTATTCTAAACAATGAATAATAAGCAGCAAAAGGAGAGGATATTTGAGTTGAGTTTAACTGAGGCAAACATTACTTCATAAAAGAATCATAACTATAAGGAATTCACCAGATGAAGAAAACAGGGCAAGGTTTTGATGTGAAAAGCGGATTCTGATTGTCTAACGATAAATGTAGAAAATAATATAATAAAATATAAAGACTCAGACTCATGAGGTGATGAGTCTTAGTTATCAAATACAATAGGTGATCAAGTAATAAGTATTTGGTTACATTTTTAAACCTACACTTAAATTCAGCTAACATAAGGGCTGCACTTGCAAGTAGTAATCATGTTATCTTAGTTTTAGGGGAAAATGTACAGAATCAGAGATTCAAGTAATAATAATTAATTAGATATTATATAAAATCCAGTTATGTGTGACATGTTTTTGCTTAATATGAAGCACATATAATAATTAGTTTCTTAAACAGTCAGATGTGTGCTACACATAAATTATTTACCAATCACTAGTTTAAAACCTTTTTTAGTCAAATATCCTTCCTGAATTTTTCACATCATCTCGTACACCAGAATCCATGATTTTGAGCCACTGTCAAGCATTAAAAACAACAATAAAAATATTGAACTTTAAGATTTAATCTCATTTTTGATTAAAGACTCTCTCTCCTTTATTTATTATCAGTGCTGTCAGAAATTATGAGTGGAGATGGAATGTAATTGTCTCTCTTTCCTCTAGGAGGCTCTCTTCTCCAGTGTGTTGGAAGCCAAAGGGGAGAAGACAAGCATCCCTTGGTACACAGATATACTCCTTATGGCAGTATCTGGTTTTGAGGTAAGGTTGACTGACTGGTCTCTGTCATGTCCTTGGTATATAGGAGATGCCCAACAGCCAATGACTTTAAATACCAGAAAGTGTAAAATTTCCAGAGGATTATGGAGAGGACCTTCCTGATGCAAAGTTTTAATGAGGGATATCTGCTTAGATCCAGTGTCTTTTTGTCCTTCCTCTCCTCTCTTAGCTACACATGCAGAAGCACACCTCAGAGTTTTCCTTGGTAGTTTTTTTTGGGGGGGGAGGAGATGGGGAACACCTAAGACAGGTCAAACACTATTGAGTTCCATGGCATCCCTAGGAAATTTGCTCATCCTTGCCAAACCAAATAGTGACAACACATTATTCCCCACTCTGAAACATTTACCTTCCCTAACCTCTCTCCTCAGCTTGCCCTCTCTCTCATTGCTCAAATAAGCATTGGCATCAGTTTAGCTTATCCTTTACATAAGCTGTCCTCAAACCCGAGGATTTTGTATCAGGCTCTCCTTTGTTCAGGCACCCCAGTATCTAATGAATCTTTGAGCCTCTTCACTTTTCCTCAAATTTTTCTCTATTTTTTTTTTTCTATTTTCTGCTTTTTAGTTGGGTGTGAGTAAATAGGGGAGTTGAATTGATGGTTGGGAGATCTGATTACCAATTGTTCCAAGTTCCTTTAGAAAATGTGGCCTTTGGGTGCCTGGGTGGCTCAGTTGGTTAAGCGACTGCCTTCGGCTCAGGTCATGATCCTGGAGTCCCAGGATCGAGTCCCGCATCGGGCTTCCTGCTCAGCAGGGAGTCTGCTTCTCCCTCTGACCCTCTTCCCTCTCGTGCTTTCTATCTCTCATTCTCTCTCTCTCTCAAATAAATAAATAAAATCTTTAAAAAAAAAAAGAAAATGTGGCCTTTGGTGTCAGTTCATTTTTAGTTTAGAGTCCTAATAGTCAATATTGGAGCATCTAGAGGAGTGTCAAAATGCATCTCATTTTATATTCTTTTTTTTTAATATTGTATTTATTTATTTATTTGAGAGAGAAAGAGAGAGCACATGAGTGTGCCCAATCAAGTAGTGGCAGAGGGAGAGGAAGAGGGGAAAGAATCCTAAGCGGACTCCACCCTGAGCATGGAGCCCAATGTGGGGCTTGATCTCACGACCCTGAAATCATGACCTGAGCTGAAACCAAGAGTCCAGTGCTTAACCACCTGAGCCACCCGAGTGCCCCTCATTTTATATTATAACTATATAGTCAAGAATGCTTAATTTCCAGAACATTGATTCCATGCTTTAAGTCCATATTTATTGATTGGTTTGTGTAGTTCAAGAGTAATAAAATAATTATTTCCTTCATGAAACCTGGGTTCCAGAGGTATAAAATCAACCATTACCACCAAAATAAAAAACAAATAGAAATTGATTTTTAATTTGATTACATGTTATAAATATAATAAAAGTGATGTGATAGAACACTAGGTAGGGAAATCTGGAAAGGCCTTTTGAAGGAAATGTCTGAGTTGAGATCCAAAGATGTAGGGAAACTTAAGAAGGAAACTTAATATAAGAAGATAAAACCTTACTGCAAATGTTTATAAAAGAAGTACTGTTCATATATTTCAGGAAAGAAAAGAAGAACCGGAAGGATCTTGAGGCTAGAACTTACTGCTTAAGGTACAAGCGAGAGAATGGATTGAGAAGAGATCAGATAAGGGACTAATTTAGAAGCTAGTTGACCCTAATAAAGATTTTAGATTTTATTCTAAGTGCAAAGGAAAGTTACTAAAATATTTTAGATAGAGGTTTTTGATTTATGTTTTGAACAACAGAATGGATTTTAACAGATAAAGATCAAGGTAAGGAAGATTTTGGAAGAGAGATGTGATGACAATGGGAACTAGGAGAGTAAAATAGAGAAAGTAGATTAGAAATACACTTGCTAGGGGTGCCTGAGTGGCTCAGTGGGTTATATGCCCAACTCTTGATTTCAGCTCAGATTGTGATCTCAGCTTCATGAGATCAAGCCCCACGTCCGGTTCCGTGCCTACTGCAGAGTCTGCCTAGGATTGTCTCTCTCTCTTCCTCTGCCCCTCCCTCCTGCACTCTCTCCCTCTCTAGCTATCTCTCTCGCTAACTAAAATAAACAAACAAACAAATAAATAAATCTTAAAAAAGAAATACACTTGCCAATGTACTAGAACACAAGAGGAATTCACACATCTTTCTGTGAGTTTGGGTATAAGATTAAGGGAAAGAGAAGGAGCAAACATAAGTAAAATATTTTAGCCTCTGTGTACAGGGGGGTACCATTTACATAGATAATGATGAGCCATTAAAGAAAAGATTCATGGATATATGAAGGAAAAAATGGTTTCATTGTGGATATATTACATTTGAAGTGTCCATGAAATATTCAAATGGAGAAACAGGACATGAATAAGTGCTCAACTGAAAAGACACTGCCAAAGAAATGCCATAAACACCAATAAGAAGATGAAGTTAGAATTTTAAATGAATTACTAATGGCTGATGGATTACTAATGGCTGGCCTGGGAGTGTGATGTCACTAGAGACTTCAGACATTGAGTACTCCACACTCTTACAGGCTCTTCCTCCAAAAACCTAATTAGACACTTATAGGACGATTATGGGGAAATGCTGAGAAGCCGCCTCCTGAACTGGCTGAGAAAGAAGAGCAGCCACCACAGGAACTCCACCTACACACATCTCACCTATTGCCCACATGGCACAGAAGCCTACCATACAGGGGACTATAGTAGTCAAGGTCCTCCAGAGAAACAGAAGCAACATGACATATAAATTTATTATCAGAAATTGGCTCATGCAATTACAGAGGCTGAGAAGTGCCCAGGTTTGAAGGTTTGCAAACCCTCAAACTAGAAATCCAAGAGAGAGGATGATACTCTTCCAGACTAAGTTGAAGGCCTGGGAACAAGGAGAGCTGATGGTTTCTGTTCCAGGCCAGAAGCTGGCAGTCTCAAGCCCAAGAAGATCCAATGTTTTAGTTCAAATTCAAAGGCAGGAAAAGACTCATGTCCCAGCTCAAACCATCAGGCAGGAGGAGTTTCCTCTTACTTGTGGAAAAGTCAGGTTTTTTGTTCTATTCAGGCCTTTAACTGGTTGGGTAAGTGCCACTCACATTAAGGAGAGCAATCTACTTTACTCATTCTACCAATTCAGAAGTTTTCTCGCTCAGAAATAACCTCATAGATAAACCCAGAATAAAGTTTAACCGAATATCTATCTAGGCACTCCATGGTCCAGTCAAAATGATGCAAAATTAACCATCACGAGAAGAACAATATTCTTGCCTTAGAAGGCTAAGAATTAGAAGGCTAGAATGCCTGGGAGTATCAGTGGAAAACCTCTGCAGTTGGGAGAAGGAAACAAGGGAGAACAAAATAGCTATCTCTGATGGAGGACTGGAAATACATGTTAAGATAACCACTTTATTTGGTTTTTTTTTTAAGATTTTATTTATTTATTTGAGAGAGAGAGAATGAGAGATAGAGAGCACGAGAGGGAAGAGGGTCAGAGGGAGAAGCAGACTCCCTGCTGAGCAGGGAGCCCGAAGTGGGACTTGATCCCGGGACTCCAGGATCATGACCTGAGCCGAAGGCAGTCGCTTAACCAACTGAGCCATCCAGGCGCCCCAACCACTTTATTTGAAGGAATGGTGAAACACCTGTGAAGGACATACCTCCCAGTTACAGTTCACAGTGCCTGCCTAAGACAGAGACATAATCGTAACCTCAGAAAACACAAACACACCCACATACAAGCACACACACCACCACCAGCACTGTAACACTCATAATAATTGAGTAAAAACAGGAATGCAGCTGTGACAGTGCAAGATAAAGATTCTCTTTGGGGAAGCTGTGGAAAAAAAGAAAAAAAAAGATCCAAGCTGAGAAAAGAGGCAAAAATAAAGTACCAGTGTGTCTTTTTCTCCCCTCTTCTAGGTCGTCCAGCATTTTATAAGGCAATACTTTAGACATAGAGCAACTTGAGCACTTTTTGCCAAGCTAACATATTTCTTTTATTCATTATCTTTATATATGTAATATTAGAGATATTTTAAATATGAAAATGATTTTCAGCAAATAAATCACATTGTAACAGATAAAAAATATAAAATTGTTCATCTATCTACGTGAAATATATTCAGTGAAAGAATGTTTCATCCCGGGGCGCCTGGGTGGCTCAGTTGTTAAGCGTCTGCCTTCGGCTCAGGTCATGATCCCAGGATCCTGGTATCGAGCCTGGCATCAGGCTCTCTGCTCGGCGGGAAGCCTGCTTCTCCCTCTCCCACTCCCCTTGCTTGTGTTCCCTCTCTCACGTGTCTCTCTCCATCAAATAAATAAATAAAATCTTTAAGAAAAAAAAAATGTTTCATCCCACTGTGCTTTCTAGAACACTAAAAGTCTATACATCTGAAAGATACCCTATAATTTAAGTTTATGTTATGGATGTTACTTGTGCATTTCTTCATGCTTACTTCTAAATTTTATTCTGACATTGAGAAATGCTGCCCTTTGGAAAACCCTGCAAAAAAAAAAAAAAAGGATAAATAAATCAGTGCAACCCACAGGAAAAAAAAAAAAAGAAGAATTCTATACCCCTCTCAATTAATTTAAGATTATGTAAAATTTTATAGGATTTATGTCTATCTACATCTAATTTCCTCAAACGTCAACATAGCCTACCTTCAAAACTTCAACTAGCGACGAAAAATATTATGAAAGATTAATAGGTATATCTGATATAGTCAGGAAATGGGATTCTTTACTAAACTTTGTAATTATGTATAATACTTCTTTTTTTAAAAAAGATTTTATTTATTTATTTATTTGTTTATTTATTTGAGAGAGAGAGAGAGAGAGAGAGAGAGAGGGAAACAGCATGAGAGGGGTTAGGGTCAGAGGGAGAAGCAGGTTTCCTGCTGAGCCAGGAGCCCGATGTGGGACTCGATCCCAGGACTCCGGGATCATGACCTGAGCCAAAGGCAGTCGCTTAACCAACTGAGCCACCCAGGCGCCCATGTATATGTATAATACTTCTTTAAAACATGGTCTAATATAGTACATTTATCAATTTATATATAGACAATTATCAGTATAACAGTATAATTTAAAGTCATTTCACACAATTTATTAATAGCTAAATAATTCAGTAGCAGTGATTTGATCAATTTTTAACAACATATCTGCTTGAAATTTATTAAAGGCAAATATTTTCTACTTTATAATATTTTACATAGTTATTTAATATGTGATTTATTATATTTTTCAGTATGAGGACTCAAAAAGACCGTATATGCATTTGTTCCTTGATTTTTGCATAATTTGAATTGGTGAAAGTCATATTTTGTTTGATGCTATGGCAGAGATGTGACCCATAAGAAAGAAATTCTATAGAGAAATATAAATCTCTGGTGGTTGTTCTTCCAAATTTGATTATTGAGCTACTGGTTGAAGCACAAAGAGGGACTGAGACAAATGCAATATAGTTTGCTTTCCACCTTTGATATTATAACATAAGTTTATCATAAGGGCAAAAGACACTGAGTAATTATAGTTGACAAATATAACTGTCTACTCTTAGGAGAGTTAACTGTGAATCACATATTACTGTGAAAAGACTGGTTTTCTTCCTTTGAAATTCGAAGTCACCTTCCAATTTAAAACTCTAGGCACATGGTAAGTTTTCTTAACATAATATTGCATTTTTATAAATAAAATTGCATTTATATAAATTATAAATTTTATATTTATAAATAAATAATAATCAAATTTTTCTCAGTTAATGCTAGTTTTAAAAATGTAAGTAATTTAATTTAGTAGAAAAGCTTTATCAGTACAAAATCTTTGGAACTTGGTTAGACCTAGTTTAGCTTAGAAATTAAAACATGTATTTTTTTTAATGACATACTATTTTATTTTTGGCAATGGTCCAGGCCAGCACTGTCTAGTGGAAGTTTCTGCCATTATGGTAGATACTGAATACTTAAACATGGCTACAACTATTAAAATATTGAACTTTAATTTATTTTTAATTAATTTATATTTAAATATAAATGGCCACATGTGGCTGGTAAATACTGTATTGGACAGCACCAATCCATAGTATAATTTGCATAGCTGGAGTGCTATTGAGTCTGGAACATGGTATATATCATGTTGTTTCCATTATATAACTTAGTTCTGTCAATCTTGGTAAATCTCTTAGATATCTTAATACAACATCTATTGAATATTAATTAACAAAATACAAACTGGCAATAGATATTCCATCTAATTATGGGAAGACAATGTATTCTATTCCTACCTTCATCTTCAATCTACCTCTGCGTAAAGACATAAACAAGGAAAAATTATGGGGTGGCTGAGTGGCTCAGTCAGTTAAGGGTCTGCCTTTAGCTCAGATCATGATCTCAGGGTTCTGGGATCGAGCCCCGCATGGGGTGGGTGAGGCTCCCTACTACATGGGGTGTCTGCTTCTCCCTCTCCCTCTGCCCCTAATCATATGCTCTCTCTCTCTCTCTCAAATAAATAAACAAAATTAAAGAATAAAAGGGAAAATCACTGCTGTACTTATAATCTTTCAGAAATATAAGATATGCTTAGACATGTAAATAACATAATAATATTATATATTTTTCTCTATGTAAGGTATCCTATATTGCCCTCAAGTGTTTAGTTAAAATGTGTATCCTAATTTGGCACTTCTTAACCTGGGGATAAAATGTTGATTTTGAATATTTTGGGTTTATTTTCATGTTTTAACTTTTGTAAAGACATATGTCATATTTTTTGAGGGCATATATTTAAAAATACAATATATTAATTAAATAAAAATGTACAATTAATTCATCTACATAAAAAATGATGCTATATCAAACCATTTCCATTTAGCTAACCATATGACAAAGATGAAGAGCTACAGGACTGTACATAAGTGGTGAGCTGAAATACAGAACACCATAAGACTGTATGTTATAACATAACATAATAAAAAAAATGCCATTGATTCTCTAAAAAGAACTTTTATAAATGATGCTACACTGTTCTTTTCTAAACCTTCCATAAATAGATCTTAAATAGATTAAGTTGACAACCAAAAACAGAGAACAACTGCCAATTTTCCCTATTAAACAGCAATATTTTTTTAATGAAATGCCATGCAGACAAATATCTATTACAATAAACATTATTTATTTTTTTCCTTGTTACTATCTGAGCTGGAACTGTTCATGAAACAAAGTTTTAAAATTTTCTATTTTTTTATTATTCTCTAAATACTTAATTTCTTAATATTCTAGTCAAATTCACTTATTTATTTTATTTTTTTAAATATTTTATTTATTTATTTGAGAGAGAGAAAAAGCACATGAGAGGGGGGAGGGTCAGCGGGAGAAGCAGACTCCCCGCTGAGCAGGGAGCCCCATGCGGGACTTGATCCAGGGACTCCAGGATCATGACCTGAGCTGAAGGCAGTCGCTTAACCAACTGAGCCACCCAGGCGCCCTCAAAGTCACTTTTAGCATTATACCATTGCCATCTTATATGTGAATAATCTGAACTCTGAAACTATCTAATATTTCTGTTTTTAATTTTTCATATATTATGAAAAAGCATAAATAATGTCTTTCTTTAGATCTAATTAATAAATTTGGCGATAATTATTTTCTCCATATCCAATAGAGATAGAACAGCTCTCTGAACACTTAACCCAAACTGCTATGTATCAGCAGTATCCCTTAAAGAATTCACCTGAAAAAGAATCAATAGACCTTCAGTGTACTAGTTTTCTGTCTTCTCTGCCTTAGAGAAGCAGAGAAAAGTACAAGAGAATCACCACAAAACAATGATTATGTCTCAGGCCTGTCTCAGTAAGACGTAGAAGAGGCAAAATTTTTTACCTTGCTCAGTACAGAGTACGTAAACACATGTATGTAAAAAGTACATTTAACCGTATTTATACAAATAAATGTTCAAACAAGAAGAAAATAAAACGATTGTAAAACACTTGGCATTCCAAAACCATTTATTTATTTATTTGTTTATTTATTTAAAAGATTTTATTTATTTATTTGACAGAGAGAGACTCAGCAAGAGAGGGAACACAAGCAGGGGGAGTGGGAGAGGGAGAAGCAGGCTCCCCGCTGAGCAGGGATTTCCGCCCCCCCCCCAATGCAGGGCTCAATCCCAGGACCCTGTGATCATGACCTGAGCCAAAGGCAGATGCCTAATGGACTGACTACCCAGGTGCCTCTCCAAAATCATTTAAAGAAAATATAAATCTATTATAGTAACAAATAAGACAAAAAAAAATGTTCTTCTTCACTTTAGCTATGGAATGCTAGAGAACTCCTTACAATCTTTTATTTCTAATCAGTTTTTATTTTTGGCAAGTCAGATGATTCTAAGCTTTTATCCATGTGCTCACAATTCTCTTCAGACTAAAAGCAAATGAAATATGAGAATCTAGCTTTAAGGTTGTGGCTAAAATGTGGCTGAAATAATAAGCAGATAGTATATTTTACACATCACATAGTAGGATTCATTAGTAAGCAATTGGTAGTAAAAGCTGAATGCAGTTTTGAAACTGCGTGATTTTACTAAGGCATGACTTCTACTTTTAAGGGCCAAAGAAAAAAATGAATTAGATATGGAAGAAAGTTTCAAGTTCTAATTACTTTGGAACTTAATTATTTTTAAAATTATAAAATTAATACAAGTATATATTATATAAATTTATAAATAAAATGAAAACTGATTAAAATTAATTTATAGAAAGTTATATAGTCAATATTAAAACAGAAATGCAAACATTTTTTGAGTGCTTACTATGTGTTAGACAAGATTTATCTCACTTCAAATGAGTTAATTCATTCAATCCTGATGATACATCAGTGTATTAGTTACTATTTCTATCCTTACTTTACCGATTAGAAAACTGAAACTAGGTGGTTAGCAAATTTGCCAAAGATACCAACAGTAGGATGTACAAATGCCTGAATTCAAATATAATCAATGAGACTAAAGTCCCTCACCTTTAAGCCCGGCATTAAACAGCTTCATGATCCCTTGCAAATTCCTGTTAACTCCACTAATCCCAATCTTTTTTCCTCCTCTAACGAATAGTTTGGTAGGTATATTCTAATCGAATTCTATTTGTGCTATATACAGGTACCCAGTTACTTA
This sequence comes from Callorhinus ursinus, assembly GCF_003265705.2. Lineage (NCBI taxonomy): Eukaryota > Metazoa > Chordata > Mammalia > Carnivora > Otariidae > Callorhinus > Callorhinus ursinus. The sequence goes on along the minus strand of NW_027397066.1, from coordinate 109,790,661 downwards.
TTTCTGACAAATATTTTTTGAATTAATTATATGAGAGACCTTGTATTAATCACTGGATTTATAGCACTGAACTATAATGTCGTTGTATATACTATCACGAAGCTTATAATTTACCCACACAATAGATAAATGAATAGCCACATAAATACAAGAATTAAAAAGAGAAGAGAGTTATTGTTTCTATGTTAAAGTAAATAAAACTTTGGAAACATTCAATAAAGGTAACTTGATAAAATAAATGCTGGAGAACATTAGAAGATGAAAAAAGAGGAAGAAATTAAGACTCTATCAGGATTTTTGCCATAAGAATGCTTTTCAAGTCTCTTCAGTGTCTAGTTCACTCTAAAAAAGCTGAAACTGGAAGTCAATGATGAAACACCCTGGTTTTAGTGATGGAAAAAAGATGATGTAAAATTCTGTTCAGTACACCAATATTGAGAGAAATGTCTTGGCCATTTATCAAGACAGTGCCAATAAATATAAATTTAAATGGTTTAAATATAAATTTGTGGTTTAAATAAAAGTAGAGTATTTAGTTATGGATTTTTTCCTTAAAATACAAGTACTAATCATATGAGACGAAGACAACGTATCTACTTTTATTTATTAGTTGTTTGTCAGGTAGAAATGATGGTTAGCATGCATACCAGGTATATATTTTTAAATAAAGTCACACAATATGATATTTCTACTTTATTAAATTTATTAGAAATTTTGTAGCTTGTTATGTGATAAGTTCACAAAACTTTATAGATGTTCAGATGGAAATTGTATTCACTCAATGATTAAAAAGTCTGAGTCTAAAATATTTCTCATTTTTCTGTAGTAATCTTTAATTTTCTTTGAAATTTTTTAAGATATATTCTTTTTTTTCAACATCATGAAATTTTATTAGAATATGTCCAGACTGGTCATTTAAAAAAGAAAAATCATTCTTTGTTGCTTCTCCTGGCCCCACAAAACTTAACATATTTTGATCTTGTATTTTCATTTTATTCTGTGAAAATACTTCTTAAATTAATTCCCTAAAAAAATACATATATGAGGGATTATTACTCAGCCATACAAAAGAATGAAATCTTGCCATTTGCAACAACACGGATAAAGCTAGAGAGTATCATGCTAAGTGAAATAAGTCCGTCAGAAAAAACAAATATCATATGATTTCACTCATATGTGTAATTTAGGAAACAGAAAAAATAAGCAAAGGAAAAAAAGATAGAAACAAACCAAGAAACAGACTCCTAACTATAGAGAACAAACTGATGGTTACCAGAGGGGAGGGGGGGATGGAGGAAATAGGGGATGGGGATTAAAGAATGTACTTATCATGATGAAAAAAATAAAATGATGATGATATATATATATATATATACATATATATGTATATATATATATGTATATATATATACCTGTATATACCTATAATGTTCTAGATACTACTATAGCATTTGGAATATATCAATAAAAAATTGGGGGAAAAACCCACTATTTTTATGTAAGGCTCATTTTAGCATTTATTTTTAATTTGATTATTTTATTCTTTCCATTTGTCCCTTCTGGTGATAAATAAATAATCTCAAAGAACTGCTAGAAGACAGTGGTTACAAGCTTAATAATGAGAAATGCATTTGTAGATGATACTCTCTAAATACACATATATATTAAAGAGGGCATGTGCTATAATGAGCCCTGGGTATTATATAAGACTGATGAATCACTGACCTCTACCTCTGAAACTAATAATACATTATATGTCAATTAATTGAATTTAAATTAAAACAATCTTCAAAATATTTTTAAAAGTACACAAATATATGTATATTTTCTGACCTTGTCTGTGTGAACAAGTCTCAACATAGTTATTAACAAAGCAAACAAATTTCTCTTAACATATAATATGCAGCATGTGGTAAATTTATTATACTATGCTTTTGTCCAAATATAATTCAGCTACAATTTATATCCATGCCAGTCTATGTCATTGGTTCAGGGCTAGTTAATTTGACACTGGCACACTCATTTAAAAGAGATTGTTTCTCCAGTCTAAGCAATCAGATCAAGAACAGACATGTGAAGATTGGTTCTGTAAAGTAGAAAAAAGCAAAAGCAAAACAGAGATGACTGTGGTAGTCTTTGATGACTAGCTCAAGTTGTCTCCAAATGCCTGTAACCCAATGAGTATTTAATTTCATTTAAAGACTTACATAAATCATGCAGACTAAAATAGACTTTATTATGATCAATAAACTTAAAACAAATTGCTATTTCATGATACAATTAACATCAATATTAACATACAGTTAAAAGTTAAAAAGTAAATCAGATTAACAGAACTCCATCAAATTAATATCAGATAATTTTGAAAAGTTATACATTAGAGAAGACTTTCCTGTGACAAACATATTTCAAGCATTAGTTCACTAACACTAAAGGATTTCTGAGCAATGTTCTTGATGGTATCACTCGAGATTAAGAAGCACAACATAGCTAATGTTCAATAAATAGTTATGAACTGACCAAGTGACTAATTATACTTCCAATTTTGGAATAAATTGTTCATTTAAGAAGTTCTTTAGGGAAAGTAATATTTTCTAATTATTCTGGGGTGATGTGTGCCACCCATGGTAAATATATCCTTTTGGATTTATATTTCACAAGAATGAAATATTAATAATAATTATTACTTTCATAATAAAATCTAACCTACATTTTGACTAAACATTCATTATCTTTTTTGTGTGTAAAGATGTATTAACATTTTATTAGGGTTTATCTATATCTTGTTTTTATTCTTTATTTTTTATCTTCTATGTTTTTAAAATAAAATTAAATAATGAATAAACAATAATTTCAACATTGGCATATTTATTTTTAACTTATTCTTATTTATTTCTTTTAGTGACATGCATGGCATAAGGAAAGATCAATAGAGTGCTTTGCACCCATGTGTGTGTTTGTGCATGTGTGTGTGTGTGTTTATATTTTTTAAAAATCTGTGATCATAATGTGGAGGAACAGGAACTCTCAAACATCTATGGATGGAATATAAAATTATACGGCCACTTTGGAAGACAGTTTGGCAGTTTCCGACAAAGCTAAAAATACTCTAACCCTATGATACAGCAATTGCACACCTTGATATTTACACAGATGAGCTGAAAACTTACTTTCACAAAATAATGTGCACACGAATATTTACAGCAGCTTTATTCACAATTGTGAAAAGTTGGAAGCAATCAAGATATGTTTCAACAGGTGAATACACAAATAAACTGGACTATATTCATATAATGAAATGTCATTCAGCTCTGAAAAGAAATAAGCTATCAAGCCATGTTAATATATACAAGACCTATAAGTGCTTATTGCTAAGTTAAAGAAACTGATCTGGAAAGATTACATACTATATTATTACAACTATGTGACATTCTGGAGAAGAAACTATAGAAACAGTAAAAAGATCAGTGGTTGGCAGTAAAACTATTCTATATAATGCCGTAATGGTGGACGCATATCATTATATTTTGCCAAAACCCATAGAATATATAGCACAAAATGTGAAACCTAATGTAAACTATGGACTTTGGGTAGTCATGATATATTAATGTTGGTTCATCTATTGTAACAAATGTCTCGCTCTATTGGGGTATGTTGATAATGAGGGAAACTATTCATGTGTGGGGACGGGGAGTATATGGGAAATGTCTACCTTCCCCTCAATTTTGCTGCAAACCTAAAACTAAAACATAAAGTTTATTAATTTTAGAATAATCTGTGATTAGAATTTTTTTTTAATTGCTAGAAATTGGGGTGCCTGGGTGGCTCAGTCAGTTAAGCGTCTGCCTTTGGCTCAGGTCATAATCCCAGGGTCCTGGGATCAAGCACTGCATCAGGCTCCCTGCTCCGCAGGGAGCTTGCTTTTCTCTCTCCCTATGCCTGCTGTTCCCCTTGCTTGTGTTCTCCCTCCTGCTCTCTCTGTCAAATAAATAAATAAAATGTAAAAAAAAATAAATTGCTAGAAATTCATGGGGTGCCTGGATGGCTCAGTCAGTTGTGTCTACCCTCAGCTCAGGTCGTGATCTCAGGGTCCTGGGATCCAGCTGCATAAATAAATAAATTTATTTAAATAAATAAAATCTTTGAAAACAAATTGCTAGAAATTCATTATTAATTTATTTTTTAGGCTTTTAAATTTTACTCATTTTCCCCCAAATTATGAAATTTTTTAAGGTATTCTGAGGTGATTAATTTTTTTTAAAGATTTTATTTATTAGAGGGAGAGAAAAAGTGATAGAAAGAGCATGAGCTGGGGGTGGGGAGGGGCAGAGGAAGACGGAGTGGGAGAGGTGGACTCCCTGCTGAGTCCTACATGGGGCTCTATCCCAAGACTCCCGGATTATGACCTCAGCTGAAGGCAGACGCTTAACCAGCTAAGCCACCCAGGTCTCCCTATTTTTTTTTTTATTCATGCTCTATGTGTTTTCTTGGTGTTATGACCTTAAATGGTCATGATGTTTACATAGTGGAAGCAAACAAATTAAAAAAGAAACATCAATTTTATAATTCAACAAACCTTGATTTGAATACCAGCATTAGTTTAGTAGACATATTATTGGTCATAACTATAATCTCTCCAGCCATAATTAGCATAAATACTAAATAAAAAATCCTTGTGGTTATTTTGTTGTTTTGTTCTTTTCCCCTTTCTTTTAGGGAATATTTTAGCATGTGAAAAAAACATAAACCTTATTTTTGAAAAATGAAATAAAATTAAGCAAATTAATTTTGTTATGAATTTTAACTTAAAATTTACTCTTGGAGGGGCGCCTGGATGGCTCAGTGAGTCAAGTGTCTGCCTTGGCTCAGGTCATGATCTCAGGGTCCTGGGATTGAGCTCTGTACTGCACTCAGCAGGGAGTCTGCTTCTCCCTCTCTCTCTTTGCCCCTCCCCCTTCTCATCCTCTCTCTCTCTCTCGCTCGCTTTCATTCTCTCAAATAAATAAAAATAAAAATCTTTAAAAAAAATTAAGAAAAATACTCTTGGAGGTGTGCCTGGGTGGTTCAGTTGGCTAAGCATCCAACTTAGATTTTGGCTCAGGTCATGATCCCAGGGTCCTGGAATAGAGCCCTGAGTCAGGCTCTGTGCTTAGCATGGAATCTGCTTGAGTTTCTCTCCTTCTGCTCCATCCCCCATGCTCTCTCTCTCCCTCTAAAATAGATAAATAATCTTTAAAAAAATTTCTCTTGGAAAAATTTACATATTCTTTTGGTATATTGATGAATAGCTTACTGTTGGGAGAGAATTCTCCATGGGTCTTTTGCCTGACTTCAGAGTAAGAAACATTGACTACTTAAATCTAGAAAATCTTTCCAAGGATGTTGGTATTTTTTAGCGTTTGATTTCTTATTCCAAGATCCAACAGAAATTCCCTTGCATCTTTAGACATTTAATTATTTAATGCCCCTCTAAATAATATCCTTGTTTTACCATCTTAATACAACTGTAATATGTGAAACATTGTTATGCATTTCCACAGAAATTGCCCAAATAACCATTATAGTAGTTTTAAAATAGCAGTTGTTCAAATCATTTTTATATACATAAAATCTTTTCGAAAGTATTTTTAATCTCAAAAATTTGTTTTTGTTTTATAACTGAAGTAATATTGTAGACTTGAGTGAAAGAAGAGTTAATAGTATAATTTGAAACTTCCATGAAAATAATAAAACACAATTGCAATCTTCTGCATGATTAATAGGCTGGAATTTCATTTTTAATTTCATCATGCAGTATGTTAACTATGGTCTTTTGGTTAAATAAATTTAATTTCCTAGGAGATCAAGCTACTACCACATGTATTCAGTATCTGAATACCTCATATTATTATTTTTTAATTTTGTATCTACTGAATTTGACTAATGGTTTACTTTGATTAATATTATTTTCAAAAGACTTAGCTGAAAAACTTTATTTTATTAAATATCACTGCTTGAACAGAACAAGGTAGTGATGAGCTTCTATGTTAATGGTGTTTTGATGTATATACTACAAAAGTGAAAATACAACTTGGTGACTTTCATATTATCGCCCATAATCTTAGGAATTTTGTAAAATTATGGTAATATGGAATACACTGTAAATAAAAAGAAAAAAAAATATCTGAAGAAAGGTTTACATAGACATTTCAACCAAGGACATTAAGTGCAATTCTGAAGAAAATTTTGACACAAGCTATAGTACTCAAAATGTTAAAGCTAATTCAAACTATTTCAATCAATCTTTAAAATCCAGGCAGAGTGGATCTGTATTTTTTCAGTCCATCTTTAAAATCTAGGCAGAGTGGATCTGTATTTTTCAGTTTTATGAATTATGCTATTTTTGGAAAAGCTTACTTTTAAACTAGTTGAATTTCTGAGTCATAGTCAATTTCTCCATATTTCAACACATTTTGGAATTGAGTGGAAACTAATAAAACATTAATATAAATAGTGTTGAAGTTAGTACTAATCACATACCTACTATATGTGTGTAAATATAGATATACACATACTACACATTTGCATATTATGTTTAAGTATATAATATGTACATACACATTCATATGTTTGTTGAATAAAATTATTCATTAGTTCATCCTCATTGTTATAGGAGCAAGCAAAAAAAACAAAAACGCTTGCACTGACTAAGCTTATATTTAATTATATAGATAAGCAAGTAAGTATTCCCAGAACCAGAGGAATGATCAAAAATGTAATTATGATTAGCCCCAATTAACAGCTATAAATCACAGAATTAAAATCCCTTGTTCCTGCTTTGGCAGCACATATTCAAAAATTGAAATGATACAGAGAAAATAAGCATGGCCCAATGCAAGGCTGACAAGCAAATTCATGTTTTTCCATATTAGGAAAAAAAGAAAATGTTAACTGTGTGAGGTGATGGATGTTTTCATTAGCTTGAATGTGGCAATCATTTCACAGTGCATATATATATCAAAACATCACGTTGTATACCTTAAATGTATATTCAATTTTTATTTGTCAATTACACCTCAATAGGGATGAAAAAAATATTTTACTTTTGCTGCTACCACTACTCACTCTGCTATAACAAAGATGGCACATCAACATTTATATTGTTCCATTTACTATGCTTTTTTACATATGTTATCATGCTTCATATTTACAATAACCTATTATCAGTCAAGTGTCTGCTTTGGCTCAGGTCATGATTGGTATGTATTGTTATCATAATTTTATTGATAAGAAAATCAAGGCTCAAAGCTTAATTAACTAGGTCAGTGTCTGATATCTAGAAGAAGGCAACAAGAATAGTAATAAATATAAAGAAAGAGCAATGTCTGTATATAAGACAATTAGTTCAAAAGACATGTTGTATTAGGATATGTCAGGTGATGAAAATATAAATATAGATATGACTTTAAGACCTATCTTCTAGATATATATGAAAACAATAATTATGATATAACATAATAAATGGTATGTTATACATATTTGCAAGGTAAATGGAAATGAGGCTTATTGCCAAGTCCTAAAATATACTTTAAAAAATAATGATGACATAAATTATTTCAACATTGGTTATTTTACATATTTATATATAGGTGAGGTGATAGATAAATTGATATAGACCAACTGTCAGAACAATAGGGAATAAAAAGAGAGAAAATACATTACTAGTTCTCAATCTGTTATTACATATGATTACATTTAATAAAACTAAAACTTTGTACAAAGTAATAAAATAAAAATAATTCAGCTCATTTTTTTTTCTGAAATGGTGGGGGGTGACTTTAATCTTATGTAGAAGTTTACAAAGATAAGAAGAGCGACAATTTCTATCCAAACTTGACGGATAGCTGCCAAATACACTTGGGTTAAATCATTTCCTTTTTGGGTTAAATTGTTTTCCTTTTGGTTTTTGTCTTTAAAGTCTTTTAATTTATTCAAAATGGTAGCTCTTTCAAAGATCAGTGATTAGGGTGCCTGGGTGGCTCAGTCGTTAAGCGTCTGCCTTCCGCTCAGGTCATAATTCCAGGGTCCTGCGATCGAGTCCCACATTGGGCTCCCTGCTCAGCAGGAGGCCTGCTTCTCCCTCTCCCATTCCCCCTGCTTTTGTTCCTGCTCTCGCTATCTCTCTCTCTGTCAAATAAATAAATAAAATCTTAAAAAAAAAATCAGTGATTAGAATAACAGGATAAAATAGCCAAATCCTTGAGTAAACAACAACATGAAATAGAAATGCCCACTCTAATGAAATAACTAGCAGTGGAGAAAATAAAATTATGAAAATACATAAACAATAAATTATAGAATAGATATAATTAATATCAGGAGAGAGACATGATAAAACATTTTGACTACTTAAATTAACAAGAGTCTAAAGAAAAAAAATTTGCTTTTGAGAAAATACAATTGGTTAATAAGACTTCCAGGTTGAAAAAAAAATTGTATGTTAGTGAACTGAACAAATGAGAATGTCTAGACACAAGCATAAAAAAACATACATTGATAGAGATAAATAGATGGTAGATAGATAGATGATAGATAGATGCCAGATAGATAGATGCCAAAGAGATAGATGGGAGATGGGAAATGGGGGAAAATGTTCAATTATGTAAAGGATAGACATAGAAAGTTAAACACTCACATATTTGGAGTTGTAAAAGTCAGTAGTCTCAGATTTATTTTAAGAACTTAAAAAAAGAAAAAATAACTTAAAAAAGAAACAAAAAATGGAAGAAAATAATAAATATATGCTTAGTGATTAAAAGTATAGGGGAAAAAAGTCAAGAAATAAAGCTAAGAGTTAATTCATTGAAAGGATAAAAAAATGACAAACCTTTGTGATGGATGTCAACTAAACTTGTGTAATTATTTCCAAAATATACATCTATCAATTATTATGTTGTATATCATAAATAAATACAATGTTATATATATATATATCAATTAAATCTCAATAAAACTGAAAAAAACAAAATCACAAAAACTGGAGAAATTGTTTTAAAACAATAAGAGAAGTAATACCAAATATCAGGAATAAAAAATGAAAAGTAATTATATATGAGGTGCCAACCTTTTTTCTTAAAGGAACAGATAGTAAATATTTTAGGCTTCATGTTGTAACTATTGAAATTCTTGTAACTACTCAAATAGTTTCTGCTATAGTGGCATAAAAGTTATAGACCATATGTAAGTGAGTAAGCATGATTATGTTCGAGAACACTTTATTTATAAAAACTGACTGACTCTCAGGCCACAATTTGCTGACCACAGTTCTTGTTTTCTTTTTTTAAAGAGAATTCAACACTAATGTAATATTGCATGTCAACTATACTCAAAAAACTTTTTAAAAATAAAGGAAAATTTAAAAATAAAAAGAATTAAAGATTTATTTTTAAGGAATATACAATGCAAAAATCTTATACTTTTGTAGATAAAATACACATTCAAAAGGTAAATCAGGGTATATTAACAATTTTAGCTTAATAAATTTGAAATGTAAGTAAAATACACAATTGTCTAGAACATGTAATTTTCCAAAAGTAACTTAAAGTAAAATACAAAACCAAAATTGTCCTATAACAAATCCATTTACTCAGTAGTCAAAGATCATCTCATAAGATCATTTCAAACCTTGATGGCTCTACCAGCAGATTGTTCCAAACATGAGACAAAATAATAACTCCAATATTACATATAATTATTTTGAGCAGAAAGCCAGAGGGAACATATTCCAATTCATTTTATGAAGCTATAATAACCTTGACATCAAATATAAAATAAAATCAGAGAGGGAGACAAACCATAATAGACTCTTAAGTATAGGAAACAAACTGAAGGTTGCTGGAGGGGCAGGGCACTGGGATGAGGTAACTGGGTGATGGACATTAAGGAGGACATGTGATGTAATGACCAGTGGGTGTTATATGCAACTGATGAATTACTGAACTCCATATCTAAAACTAATGATACACTATATGTTAACTAATTGAATTTATTTATTTTTTAGTGGGCATTTTATTTATTTATTTTTATTATGTTATATTACCATACATTACATCATTAGTTTTTGATGCAGTGTTCCATGATTCATTGTTTGCATATAACACCCAGTGCTCCACGCAGAACGTGCCCTCTTTAATACCCATCACCAGGCTAACCCATCCTCCCACCCCCTCCCCTCTAGAACTCTCAGTTTGTTTTTCAGAGTCCATCGTCTCTCATGGTTCATCTCCCCCTCCAATTACCCTCCTCTTCATTCTTCCCCTCCTGCTATCTTCTTCTTCTTTTTTTTAAACATATAAGTATTATTTGCTTCAGAGGTACAGATCTGTGATTCAACTAATTGAATTTAAATAAAATAAGTTAAAAAACAAAACAAAATGAAACTTTACCAGGATAGGAAAGGAAAAAGGAATTAAAGTCAAACTAATTTATCAGAAATAAGAAAAAATTGCAGATTATCAGGCAGAAATCAACAATGTATTTAAAACATATGACATCGTGGACAAAAGGATTTATTCCAAGCAACCCTAGAAAGCTGTAATGGCTTCATATGAAAATAGCAATGTGATGCACTGAAACAAAAGACTTCACAAAATCATAACTTATTTAATGCCATGGCCTTAAAAAAAATCTTACATTTTAACAACCTAACTAAAAAAGAGTGGGCTTAACTTGATAAAGTTTTTCTTCAAAAGTCCTTTGGAAAGCATCATACTTAATAAGGAAATGCTAAAGTATTTCCTTTGAGATTGGAAACAAGAGAAACATCAATGTTATAAGTAATTCATATTGGAGATCTTAGATATGGCAGTAAGGATTTTTTAAATAATAAAAATTAATGGAAAAAGGAAAACAATGGTCATATCATGGAGGTTATTTTGTGCACAGAAAATTCAAAAGAGAGATGTTTGGGTGGCTCAGTCCATTAAGCATCTGACTCTTGATCTCAGCTCAGGTCATGATCTCAGGGTCAGGAATTCAAGCCACATGTTGGGCTCCAACGCTGAGCATGGCGCCTACTTAAAAAAAAAAAAAATCAAAAGAATCATCAATACTTTATACCAATTAATAGTTTTTACCAAGATTCCTTGACATGAGTTAATTATGCCAAAATGAATTGCATTTCTATATATGAGCTACAAACACAAAGTAAAACACGACAGATACGAATTACAACAAAATTTTAAAATCAAGTTATTAAAAATAAGTCTAACTAAAGAGTGCCAGATCTTTGGAAAACAAAAAACCTTGTTGATAGCAATTAAAGATGACCCAAACACATTGAGAGTTTTGCCATAATTAGATTGGCAAAGAAGTTAAAGAACTTAATGAAGTCATTTCTCTTCTAAATTTGTCTTTACTATCAATGCATCCCAAGTAAAAGCTCAGTTGGATTGCACTTAAACATTATCAAGCTAATTCTATACTGTATGTTAAATATAAAAATGCCCAAAGTTAATATAAGTTTCTTAAAGAAAAGAATAAGTTGGGGGATGTATTATAAAATATAATGATACAGTGTGGTATTAGAAAAGCAATAGATTAAATAGATAAACGGAATGAAATAGATAGACCATAATAAGAAAAATGTTTGTATGGGCACATGGTATTTGGGAGAGCTGATATTATAGATCGATGATGAAAGATGGATTTGTCAATCAGTGTTGCTGGCAAACCTGATTATGCAAATGGGAAACAATTAAAATGGCCCTTAATTCACACCATATATAACAAATTCTTCCTTGGGGAATAAATATTTAAATGTAATAACTAGGCAAAATTTTCTCTGAGCCTTTCGTTGTTACTGCTGTTGTTCAGTATCTTCTTGTTCTTTATGATTTGTGAGGTTTTGTTTTTATTGTTTCTTGTCAAGGGTGCTGGGTTATTGGTTTCTTTGCATAAAATATGATGTTGGGTTTAGATGTCCAGCTTAAGCAACTGTTTTCTAGATAGAACTTTAATTAAAATTTGTGTTTTTAGCCTCACTTTTCACTCTCTACTTTTTTGTTGCTTTGTTTTGTTTTGTTTTGTTTAAATCTAGTATCCCAGGCAGTTTGGTTTCCCCTCTACTGTACACACTATTGTTTATGTTCTGTTTGTCTGCTTTCTCTACTCTCTTATATTTCCTGATAATCTTCATTCTCCTTTCCTCCTTCCAAAAATTTGCTGAAACCTCTTGAATGCTTAAGAGCATTTCATTTCCTATGTTGTTCTATTTAATTTCCTCTTGTACTTCATTTATAGCCTAACTTAGCTGTATGGGAGATATAGTCGTATTTTTCAAACTGAATGTAAAAATACGTTGTTTTCAAACACAAGTAGTGATTAAATTTCTAATAATTGAGCAATAGTTGAGTGTTATGAATTTAATTTTCACTGACATTTCTCTCTCAGCAAGAAAAACTTTGCTCTCTTTCTCTAAGACAGTACTAAGGGGCAACTTGTTATCACCATTAAATTGTTCAGATATAGAATATACTTTGCTAGGAAGTTGGAATCATCTTATTCTCAGGATCCTTCTATAAAACAACAAACAGCTATATAAATAGGTGTTATCACTTTTATTTTGCAGCTTGAAAAATATATTTCAAATAGCCATCCTAATCAGATGTATTATTAATGAAACACACTTTCTAAGATCAAAATTTTTAGAAAGTAGATCAGATTGAATTATCAAAGTTGGCTTACAGAACATGGATTCTAGGAAAGGGAGAAAGGCTGATGGCCTTCAATGATTGTTCCTTCTGATAAAGGTGTGATCAGATGTCTCTACAGATGTCTTTTTTTTTAGTAAAAAAACACAGATAAAGTAAAACTCTTTGGTAGCTTTATTTAGTTTTATAGAGAAGTTTAGATAAGACTTCGGGCAAGTGAAACAGCTGTGCGGGTGGAATCTCGGTGTATTCCAATCCCTTCTTACTGAAATTCATTCCTAGTTCCCTGATTGAGTATTCAACAACTATTTCCCTTCATCTTTGTAGGAAATAATTTTGGACTCTGCTAAAATATCAGCTGCCACAATAATGTGTGGGTTTCACCCTTTAATTTTTGGAAGTTAAATATAGAGTGGATTCTTGGACAACATGGGTTTGAACTACACGGGTCCACTTATACACAGATTTTGGTTATTGTTAAAAACGGTAACTGGGTTTTCTTTTTCTTATGATTTTATTAATAACATTTTCTTTTCTCTAGCTTACTTTTCATAAGAACACAATACATAATTCATATAATATACAAAATATGTGTTAATCTACTGTTTATATTATTGGTAAGGTTTCCAGTCAAGAGTAAGCTATTAGCAGTTAAGTTTTTAGGGAAGTAAAAGTTATATATGGATTTTCAGCTGTGTGGGGGCATCAATGCCTCTCATTCCTACATTGTCCAAAGGTCACCTGTATTTTCATATTTGGTGAGCATCTTAGTTTTGTATTTGATTTTCTTTTTTTTTTAATTTTATTATATTATGTTAATCACCATCCATTACATCATTAGTTTTTGATGTAGTGTTCCATGATTCATTGTTTGTGTATAACACCCAGTGCTCCATTCAGTACACGCCCTCTTTAATACCCATCACCAGGCTAACCCATCCCCCCAGCCCCCTCCCCTCTAGAACTTTCCGTTTGTTTCTCAGAGTCCATAGTCTCTCATGGTTCATCTCCCCCTCCAATTCCCCCCCTTCATTTTTGCCTTCCTGCTATCTTCTTCTTTTTTTCTTTTTTTTAACATATAATGTATTATTTGTTTCAGAGGTACAGGTCTGTGATTCAACAGTCTTACACAATTCACATTGCTCAACATAGCACATAAATTTCCCAGTGCCTATCACACAGCCACCCCATCTCTCCCACCCCCACCACTCCAGCAACCCTCAGTTTGTTTCCTGAGATTAAGAATTCTTCATATCAGTGAGAACATATGATACATGCCTTTCTCTGATTGACTTATTTCGCTCAGTATAATACCCTCCAGTTCCATCCATGTCATTGCAAATGGCAAGATTTCATTCCTTTTGATGGCTGCATAATATTCCATTTTCTTTATCTATTCATTTTTCAGATGAATGTATTTGATTTTCTAAGTAGTACCCATCTGGTCACTATCTTACTCTATATTTTTTAGAGATAAAAGAGCAAAATTTTTGGCTTTTCTAATTTTTAGCATGTTGACTAATAAAAATCAATGTCAAAATTTCTTTTATTTAATTTTTTCTGGTTACAGTCTCTTCTTTAGTTTTTTTTTTTTTTTTTTGGCTGTTTGGGTCCTTCATTTTTTTTTTAAATTTTTATTGTTATGTTAATCACCATACATTACATCATTAGTTTTTGATTCTTCTTTAGTTTTTTATATAATCTATTGCTACTTCAAAACTGATTTAAGTGGTGACAACAATAATCTTAGCTATTTCCAAATTTTCCACAATACATGTAGCATCTGAGTACCACTTTTTTTGAGAAATTTATCAGAGCTCTATGGGAGTTTTATTTTATTTATTTTTTATTTTATTTATTTATTTGATAGAGAGAGACACAGTGAGAGAGGGAACACAAGCAGGGGGAGAGGGAGAAGCAGGCTAACCGTGGAGAAGGGAGACCAATGCAGGGCTTGATTCCAAGACTCTGGGATCATGACCTGAGCTGAAGGCAGACGCTGAACGACTGAGCCACGCAGGAGCTCCTGTATGGGAGCTTTAAAATGGCATTTATAATCTCCTCCAGCCCCAACCATGTTGATGTCAAAGTTGGGTATTCATCCTTTCTGGTGGCTGGGTAATATTCCAGTGAATATATGGACCACATCTTCTTTATCCATTCATCTATTGAAGGGCATCTTTTTGCTCTTTCCACATTTTGGTTATGGTGACTAACATAACATAATAAAATTTAAAAAAATTAAAAAATAGCATTTATATTTCTATAACACAACAAAACATTTTGCATACTAAAATAATAAAATGTTCTTAGTTGCTTTAAATTGTCATATGATCAGAAACAGGAGACACAGGCTAAATTTCTACATGAGCAGTAGAGCTACTAATACTTGTAAAACAATTCTCCTTAATGAGACCCAAACAATGTGACATAAGGTCATTCTATCAATGAAGGAAAATCAATCCCAAGATGAGATGAACATGAATTTCTACTCTAAGAACATTTTTTTCTTTAAATTATATTAGAAAATGCTAGTTCTTGGAATTATACTACAATCTTGCTACATAAGTGTTATGGACTGGATGTTTGTACCTCCCTAAATTCATATATTGAAGTCCCAATCCCCATTGTGATGGTATTTGGAGGTAGGATTTGAAAGGTAATTAGGTCATTTATGATGAAACCCCCATGAATAGAATTAGTGCCCTTATCAGAAAAAACAGAAGAGAGATGATCTCTCTCCACTATCTTAACACATAGCTATCTGTAACCTAGGAAGTGAGCACTTATCAATAATTGAATCTGCTGGCTCCCTTAATCTTGGACTTTCCAGGCTCCTGAACTGTGAGGGATAAATTTCTGTTGTTTAAGCTACCCACTCTATATTTTTATAGCAGTGTGAGCTAAGACAAACTTTCAGAATTTTTATTCTTTTTTTAATTAAAAAATAATAATTTGTGAGCAGAATACTTGACTACAAGAAAGCTGCTATCCATTTCCTGAATTGATCAAAAAACACATATTTTACATTTAAAGCCATGTTTTCTTAAGCCCAAAGTTTACATTATTGCTTTTATAAATGCTTACTTTATATTTGGGTAGTATAAATAAAATGAATAATATAAAAGTTACAGGCTAGGGTTTAACATTTCAAAAATGTCTGAAAAAAAGGTAAAATGCCCAGTTTTTTTCTATTTTATCTTTTTTTGTCTTTCTTTTCTAGTCCTCCAAATTTGATAACTTTTTTTAATTTGTTACATTATTTTACTTAAAAGGACAAAGTATAAATCAGGGAAATATTATACACAAGTTTTCTCTCTACCTTGATTACATTCCTGCTTTATTCCAGTTTCCATAAAATATATTATGTAAAATAGATTTGAAAATATATATTTTACAGTCAACATTTATTTGATTGTAAAAATAGAAACATCAGTATAAAATATAAGTAGATAATAAGCTTTACTCATGAGCTTCTCCATCTTTTCAAGTGGATCAGGTAGACTGATGGCACTTTAAATAATGTGTTAAATTTAGAAAGAGAATACATTAAATAGGAAAGAAAGTCGTTGAAAATAGGAAAACCTTTCCATTAAGGGTTTCAGATATGAAATGTTCTATTCAGACATAAACTAAGCCTAAAATGAGAGATTTTTTTTAACTGAAAGAGCTAGAGAGTAATTAAAGGTAATTGGCATGTTATTATTCTTAAAAGGTTCCCTTTTCTGTTCTAAGAATACTAGGGAACAATTGAATAGATAAAAAGCGAACTATAAATTGCCAAATAGATCTTTTGTATAATAATACGTCTTTCTAGACAAAAGATATTTCAAAACCATGAAAAAGAGGGAGGTGTATTTGCCTGACTGGCCCACTCGTCCTGCCTGGCCACAGTGAAGTTGCCTCAGATTTTTAAAACACAGTATTAGAAGCCATCTTAGTAGGTTAAGAGGACTCAGAAGTGAACATGATAAACTTGAGGGGGACCAGTTGGTTGCCAGAACTTAACATTAGGTGAGTAGAAAATCACTTGATAAATGAAATTGAAAGCTGAATAAATACTTTTATTTAAGAACACCTATGGCAGATTGAGGCTGTTAACATTATTGATCCAATCTGGGAAGCCCTCCCTCTTGCCCTTTCTCTCTCCAAATCCTGCATATTTTTTTTTTTTTTCAGAACTGGATCAATACAAATTCTCATTATGAAGCTGTTTATTTACTACTCTATCCTTCAATGAACTCTTTTGCAAAGACTTCTATCCCACCCACAGTCAATACAGTGGCACATTATTCCTCTCTTATCTTTAGTCTCTCAGACCAAGTAAGACTCCTTCAAATGTTTACTATAATTAATCTAATCTTAATCCAATTAAAATATAACCCTTACTCCTGCATTCTCTCTAAAACAACATGTTTTTTTCTGATTCATAAATTTGCCATGTTCATTTAAAGTTAGGTATTCTGTACCTTCACTATTTCTTCTATTTTGAAGGCAAAAATTGTGTTTTTCCACATTTTGTTTATTTGTATCTTCTTTTCTTTATGATTTATTTCTTGAAGACTCCCAATATATTTTATTTGGGAACATCACAACTTGTTAAATAAAAGGGAATATATTGAAGAATTTGAGTAGAAGTTTTTCTTCATGCTGAACATAGAAAAGGCATTTATTAAAGTTAAAACATTCTTCATAGCAATTGCACTACTCATACCACTTTTATACTGCTTAGGTATGACACATTTTACAAAATATGAAACATTTAATATATAAAATTTGACGAGTTTGGGCTTATGTTGACACTTGTGATACTATCACCACAATAAGAGTAATAAACATAGTCATAACCTCCAAAAGTTTCTTTGGGTCCTTTTGATTTTTTTTTTGGTCATAATAAAAAATAATCAAAATCTACCCTCTTAATACACTTTTTAGTGTACAACACCATACTGTTAACTACAGTTTCTACATTATACAGCAGATATCTAGAATGTATTCATCTGGTATAACTGTAATTGTACATTCATTGAACAACATAAACCAAAACAGCTCTTAAACACCTCACGCACAGGGCCCAAAGTTAAATTTATGTACGAATGAAAAGCTGATCTATATGTGGATATTTTACATTTAATTTTAAACTTGATGAGGATAAAGTTAGTATAGTCATTATCAACCACATTACAAGACATAACCATAAGGTGCATTTCTTTCTAACGTTCTAGGATTGTGTTGAAGTTCAATGTAGGAACATAAAGACAACCATGGTCTCCTATCCTATATATTATTAAGCCCAAAGACTGTATCTAGATTTCAGATGTAAGGGTTCAGAATATGTCACCCCAGAAGGTGCCACTTTGGCATACTGATTATTTTGAATTAAAGGTACTTGAGAAACAGCTGGTGCAGGGAGACTCTGGCCCTCCTTTGCCCCCCTGAAAGCAGGAGATATATCTTCAATGTCAAATGTACCCTTCCTGTACCAGGAAGGTAGAAGACTTCCTTATTACCAGAGACAAGGAATTTAAGTCCAAGAAGGCTGCATAAGTAAAACTTGTTACTTCTTCAACACTTTATGAAGTTTTGCCCAAATCTAAGCCCAAATCACTTTGTCTTGTTAATTCTTCACAAATGAATTGTTTCTTTTCTAAAAAGTATAAAACCTTCCTGCTTTGGTCACTTCTAAGAGCCTTCTATTTTGCGGGGGTTTCCATATTTCTATATGTATGAAATTAATTTTACTTTTCTCCTGTTAATATATTTTAGTTCAATTTAGATCAAAGAACCTAGGAGGGAGGAAGAGAAACATTTTCTGCACCTACGGTTTAGTACCCAATGTACAGCTCTCCACTGGCTAGACATCCTTTGCTCCAGGGCTTCTGAGGCTGAGAGATCTGGGGACCCTGGCAAGAACTGGCAGAAGTAAACATTCTTAGTACATCAAGTTTCCAGATTTGTGCTTGCAGAATCCAATGGAAGTCAAAGTGGTAAGAGTTGTGTTGTGTTTTTTGTGTTTTTTTTCCTTTTTTAAATGTAGATTAGCAGGAGAAAATATTTGTGTGAACTGGGTTCTTGGGTATGGTGACCCTGAGAAAGATTGTGTTATGAGTATTCTTGATTTCTATTGATCCCTTTCCTCCCAGAGATGGTCATTGTTCTCTTTTGTCTCTGTCTTTCATATCTTTTGTCACAAGGAGGGAAGTCATAGGGTAGAATGCAGGCATAGTGTATTGTAAGTCTGCAAACTGGCCTCACAGACTGGTGAGTTCATGGTTCCCATCAGACAAGTGTCTGTTTAGATATATTTTGCAAGTGTCTGTTTAGTTAAACATTATATTAAAAGGAGATGAAGCTTTGCTTTTGTCTGGTTCTATGTCCTTTGTGACCACTGGGCTTTGTGACCACTGAGAATACTCTTTCTGGCCTCCACCAGCCAGAAAGTGCACATGTCACTTTGCATGTGGCAACCAGCCAAATAGGCTGGGACCCGAGACACAAAGTGACAAACAGGATTCTCTATGACCATGCCAACTGTCAGGGGAGTTGTCTTAAGGGGTCCTAGTTTCAACCTTCATTGTCTCATTAGTGCTGGAAAAGTGTTATTCCAGGAGAGGCCACCCAGTGTCACAGATTATCAGGTCTGTGACTGGAGGCATCTCACATTCTCTTGGGAAACTGGAGGTACCATTTCCCTAACACCATTCTATCTGCTAGTGATAATGAAGGTCTTTGCTTTCTTAGGCTAACTCTAGGAGTGAATTTTCTAGATTTTGTGAGGCCTGCATATTTTGTACCATCTTTGCAGACACTACTTGTGTCCATGGTTAAGACATAAAAAAACTTATTGGTTTGAGTCACTATTAAGATTAATGTACCCTTGAGGGGCACCTGAGTGGCTCAGTCAGTTAGTTGTCCAACTCTTGGTTTTGGCTCAAGTCAGGATCTCATGGGTCATGAGATAGAGTCCCGCATCTGGCTCTGCACACAGTGGGGAG
Source organism: Callorhinus ursinus (assembly GCF_003265705.2). Classification (NCBI taxonomy): domain Eukaryota; kingdom Metazoa; phylum Chordata; class Mammalia; order Carnivora; family Otariidae; genus Callorhinus; species Callorhinus ursinus. The sequence goes on along the minus strand of NW_027397066.1, from coordinate 109,770,977 downwards.
TCTGTTTGGGGATTCTCTCTTTCTACCCCCCCACCCCATGCTGTGCTCACTCTCTCTCTCTCTTTCTAAATTAAATAAATAAATCTTTTAAAAACGATTAATGTACATTTGAAGTTCTTATTAATCAATAGCCCATCAATGGACCCTTTAAGTTGGAAAAATTTCTATATCTGAAAAGAAATTCTAGAGAGCTATTATCCTCAACAATTATCTTATTGGTATCTATGGAAAATCAAATTAAAAATAGGACACAAAAGAGTATAATGTCTAGCCTTAGGGATCTCTTTAACAAAATTAAAAAACAAATTAGAATATAAATTAAAATTTACATCTGATGTAAGTTCCCCTTCTCAAAAGTCAGCCAATTTCCTTGGCAAATTCCCATTCTTTTAAATACCCAGCTGGCTTTTTAAAATTCCTGTACCCTAAAAGATTTACAAAGAACATTCCAGCCTGGTCTCCAGGTCCACTAAAGAGGTTACTCATGTAAAAACTGAGAGTCACATAGTAAATTTAGCAGAAGGACCTGGAATAGACTGTAGGGCTCACTTTACTGTCCCATACAGCTCCTCCTACTTTCCAGGGCTCTGTAATCAGGCTCGTCCAGTTTCAAGTCTTCCTATGCAATAATCTTTATGAATGTATCCAGGACCCCCACTGTAAAGAATTCAAGTCCCCTAGAAAGCAGCAGATATATTAAATTATAAAGCCCTTTTACCTCTGCTTTCAGAAGATCCCACCAAACTTAGAGAAGAATTAGAAAAATTAGTGACCATTCCCAACACTACTCACAGGAATTTTGGCTGCTGAGGTAAGTTTTTCTCACCTATGATTATTCTGTAGTTAACAGAGCAAGCCAGCTACTCCTCTGGGGAAAATTTCCCTCACAGAGGAAAAAGATGACCAGAATTTCTTCCGGGCCATCCTACAAATGATAAGGAAATGGATCACCTAGAAGCTTATATTCAGAGGCTGAAGAACGTAATGGTAAAGATTTTTCTCCCAAAGATGAATTGGCCCAATGTTGATTCTAAATTCAGGAAAAGAAGAGAACATTCAAAGGTCTTTTTTGAATGCTTTATACAGAATTTTAAAAGCACCTGCATTAAGCCCTAAAGCTCCAGAACATAGAAATCTTTTGGTTCCCACCTTAGCAAGAAAGCTTCTCCCTTATAAAAAGACACAAGTTAAAGATAATGTAATTGGATGGGTGGATCAGCTCCTTGATATTATTTTAGGCTGTAACTCAATTTTTTGAGGAAGTAAAAGCAACTGACCTTGTCTTAGAAATCAGTCTTCACAAAACCAGAAATGCTGCTCTAGAAACAATTAAAAATTCACCCATCTTTACCAACCCCCAAACCTTCCCTATTATCTAAAAATGCTTGCAGATATTATGAAAGATCAGGACATTGAAACAGAACTGTTCTAAAAAAGAAGGAAAAATTTATATAGAAATTACTCTGGACTTCTGATAAAAGACAAATATGCCTAACATTCTTAGGAGAAAACTTACATTCTTTCTCTGTCTATAGAAGACATAAATTTTACCGTATCTTTGTTATAAACATCCAGATAACTAAAACACCTCCCACAATCCCCTAAGACTGAAGAAAGAAAGAAAGAAAGAAAGAAAGAAAGAAAGAAAGAAAGAAAGAAAGAAAGAATGAAATATAATAGAAACTAACCCAAAATGTTTTTCAAGTTCTCATGATCTGGGATACTTTGGTAAATAAAATGTAGTTTAAGTTTTTTGGTTTTATTAAAATAGTTTTGTCTGCGGAGTAATTTATTTATTTATTTTTTATTTATTTATTTATTTATTTATTTATTTTAGAGATAGAGATTGGGAGGGAGGGAGACAGAGAGAGAGAGAGTTTCAAGCAGACTGATATGGGACTCAGTCTCATGGTGCTGGAATCATGACCTAAGCTGAAACCAAGAGTCTGTTGCTTAACTGACTGAGCCACCCTCTTCATTTTTTTACTCAATGGTATCTCCCTGTTTTCATATTTAGTTTTCTTCGTTCACCAACTCTTTTTTTGTTTCTAAGATTTCCCCTTTCTCAAAAACAAATTAAAAATGATAAACAACAAATACTGGAGTTAAAGAGCTTCACTGATCAATTCTATCAACTATTTAAGAAGGAATAATATAAATATAAAATAAACTCAAACAAAATAGATGAAGAACAAGCTTCCCAATACATTTTGAAGACAGAATAACCATGTTGGCCATGAGACCAGAAACTGACAAGGAAGGAAAATTACAAATCAATTCATTCATTTACAATAATTTCAAACACCGAATAAAAGTATTAGAAAATGAAAACCAACAATATATAAAAGTGGTTAGTATGCAATCAATTGTTGGGTTTTAATACTATTCTTTACTAATTATTCTCACTGAGCATACAAGATGTTCTGAATCAGGGTCAGATTTCTTAATAAGTATATAGATCCCCTTTTTAGTTCTTTTTTTTTTTTAAGATTTTATTTATTTATTTGAGAGAGAGAATGAGAGATAGAGAGCACGAGAGAGAAGAGGGTCAGAGGGAGAAGCAGACTCCCCGCCAAGCAGGGAGCCCGATGTGGGACTCGATCCCGGGACTCCAGGATCATGACCTGAGCCGAAGGCAGTTGCTTAACCAACTGAGCCACCCAGTTGCCCGATCCCCTCTTTAGTTCTTACCCCTGGGAAAATATTGCAAGATCCAGACTAGTTGAGCTAAGTGACTAATGAGGCATCCATACATGAGGGACAAGGAAAATGGATGTTTCTCTACTACTAAGAGAAAGGGAGATAGCTGTCCCTTTTTCTTTTTCTTTTTTTTTTTTTCAGAACTTCTTTTAATATTTCTTTTTTTAAAAAAGATTTTTATTTAACTATTTGAGAGAATGCATGAACGGGGTGGTGGGCAAAAGGAGAGGGAGAAGTCGACTCCCCGTTGAGCAGGGATCCTGATGGGGGACTCGATCCCAGAATCCCAGGATCATGACCTGAGCAGAAGGCAGAAGCTTAATGGACTAAGACACCCAGGTGTCCCTCCCTTTTCCCTTTGGAAAGGGTACCTTTCTTACTCTAACCATAAAGTATGTAAATGAAATCTATCCAAGAGCCAAGTGACAGAGATTTCTAGGTTCCATGCTTCATCTCCTCTTGAAATTTAACACCTTTTTAAAAATATTTTATTTATTTATTTGAGAGAGAGAGAGAGAGCAAGTGTGCACATGAGTGGGGGAAGAGATGGAGGGAAAGGGAGAAGCAGACTCCCCGCTGAGCAGGGAGCCTGATGCAGGGCTCAGTCCCAGGACTCTGGGATTATGACCTGAGCAGAAGTCAGACATTCAACTGACTGTGCCACCTAGGGGCCCCAAATATAAACACCTTGTAACAATAAGAAGCAATGTAAATGTTTTTGGATACAAAATTTGGATATAAAATTTGGATGCAAAAATTTTAAAAACAGTCCCACTTCCCTAAGTATTCCCAGAACATTGATATTTCAATTTTTCCTATAGATAAATAGGAAAAGACCCAAAGTCAAGGAAATATTTTGGAGGAAATGAATTACTAATATTTATATAACTTGAATTATTCTAGTTTCTGTATTTTATATTCCAGAAAAATATCTGACTAGATTTTGTTTTTCTAGCACCAATTACTTCCTTTTTTATTAATTAGATTTGCTGGCTACTAGGTATATCACTTTTATTAATTTAATTTTGAGCAGAATGGGATTCTATTTTATTTGATTTTCAGAAAAGGTTTCCAAAACCAAACATGTGATTTCCATTGGTATATATGCCACCTTGTTACATCTAACTCTTTCTTTCCTCTAATACAGCTACCAAAATAATATTTAACAACAAATGATTCGTGAAGCCAATTGAAAAATGTTTACGCTATATTAGACAACTTGATGAAAATGCATTAAGTTCATGAGTTTCTAAAGATTTGTTAGTGCCTGGAATCACTGTATGGAGACATCCAGGAAAAAAATCTTTCGGTATAAACTATGCAACAGTGAAAAATCAATAAAGCATACCAATATTTTCATATGGTGACAAAACCTGTCCATATTAATCTTTACTAAGCAAATAATTTCAAATGAAACATGATTTTCCCAAACCAATATTTGTTTTTATATCAAATTCAGTTAAGTTCAATGAACATTTGTTGAATTCTCTAAGTTCTAGATACTGTGATTCATCCTGGTAATGCTAAGAATCTCTCCATTCTTTACCTTGAAATCACAGGGAGGAGAGAGAAGCTTAGACATGTACTCAATGAAATATGATAAATAGGGAGGAAGAGCAAGATGGCAGAGGAGTAGGAGACCTAAATTTCATCTGGTCCCAGGGATTCAGCTAGATAGTTATAAAACCATTCAGAACACCTACAAACTCAACAGGAGCTCCAAGAAAAGAATAGCAGCAACTCTCTGAACAAAAAAGCGACCATTTCCTGGAAAGTAAGATATGCGGAGGAATGAATTCCAGGCAATATTTGAGAAGATAGACCAAGGCGGGAGGGAGCCTCCCTCAGCATGCTACCAGCAAGTGACAGAACAACAGAGCACAGAATTGGAACTTTTAGAAGTCTACTTTGCTAAGAGATGGTTCTCCAGTGGCTAAGTGGGGGTGGGAGGTGGGAGGGGTAAGGGGGTGTGGAACCTTTGCTGGAACAGTGTGGTCTCAGGACCCACGGGGTCACAGAAAAACTGGGGGTGCCTGAGTGTGGCAGAGTTCCCAGGTATTGGAGCAGGGAAGCCGGCTCCAAAGACGGAGCTGAGGATTGGGCTCTAGCTCGGGGGTTGCCATAAACTGTGATCCAAGGGCACAGTCAGCCCACTGTTCTTTGAGCCAGGACCAAACAAGCGGAAGATCCAGGGAAACTCCCCTTCCTCCCCCAGGAAGAGTTGCACAAAAGGGAATCTGCTGGGCTTGGAGACTCCAAAGGAGGTCATGTGCCAGAGATAGAAACCCTTAGTCACAGGCTGGGTGAGCACGGAGTGCGGCCAGGACCCAGGAGACAGGAGTCATTGACTGCTTTTCTCTGAGGGCTCACTGAGGAGTGGGGCCCTGAGCTCTCGGCTCCTCCAGAATCAGAGATTGGGATGCCGCTATTTTCTTTCTCTTCCTCTAAAGCTGTACAGAAAGCTTTCAGGGAAGAAAAGCTACCAAGAGCAAACCTGAGCAGATTACTTAGCCTGGCCCCTGGCAAGGGTGGTGCAAATCCACCTTAGGCAAAGACATTTGAGAATCACTGCAACAGACCATTCCCCCAGAAGATCAGGAAGAACATCCAGTCAAGACCAAGTTTATGGATCAATGAGACTACAAACCCCAGCACTAGGGGAATACAGCACATAGAATTCATGGCTTTTTCCCCATGATTCTTTAGTCTTTCAAAGTTAATTTTTTAATATTCTTTAATTTTTTTCTTTTTCTATTCTTTTTAGTTGAATTTTTCTTCTTCCTTTTTTCAACCAATTTCTTATAAATTCCTTTTTTAAAATCTTTTTTAACTTTCATTTTTTCAGTCATATTCTATCCCTTCATTGTATTTAACCTTATTTTTTTATATATATAAGTTTTTCTTTCTTTAAAATTTTGGGATACAGTTTCTTCTAACAGACCAAAATATACCCTAATTCTAGTGTATGACGTTCTCGTGGTTTCTTACCTGATAACATTCTCTCCTTTTTTTCTTTTCAAATTTTTTATTCTTTTTCCATCCAAATTCTTTTCTTATCAATTCCTTTTTAAAAATCTTTTTTAATTTTCATCTTTGCAGTCATATTCTGTCCCTTCATCATATTTACCCTTATTTGTGTGTGTGTGTGTGTGTGTGTGTGTGTATACGAAACGTATATATATATATATATATATATAAGGTTTTCTTTCTTTAAAATTTTGGGAGGCGATTTCTTCTAACAGACCAAAATACTCCCAAAATCTAGTGTGTGGCACTGTTCTATTCACCAGCCTGATCATATTCTTTTTTCTTTTTTTTTTTTTCCCCTTTTTTTCCCCCCAGTTTCGGGTCTCTACTGATTTGTTTAGTATATATTTTTCAGGGGTTGTTGTTACCCCTTTAGCATTTTGTTCTCTCATTCATCTGTTCCTTTCTGGACAAAATGACAAGATGGAAAAACACCTCAAAAACAAGACAAACAAACAAACAAAAAAACCAAAAGGCAGTATTGACTGCCAGGGACCTAATCAATACAGACATTATTAAGATGTCAGAACTAGAGTTCAGAATGATGATTATAAAGGTACTAGCTGGGCTTGAAAAAAAGCATAGAAGATACTAGAGAATCCCTTTCTGGAGAAATAAAAGAACTAAAATCTAATCAAGTCAAAATCAAAAAGGATATTATTGAGGTACAATAAAAATGGAGACTCTAACTGCTAGGATAAAAGAGGTAAAAGAGAGAATTAGTGATATAGAAGACCAAATGATGGAGAGTAAAGGAACTGAGAAAAAGAGATAAACAACTACTGGATCACGAGGGGAGAATTCAGGAGATAAGTGATACCATAAAATGAAACAATATTAGAATTATTGGGATGCCAGAAGAAGAAGAAAGACAGAGAGGGGCAGAAGATATATTGAGCAAATTATAGACTAGAACTTCCCTAATTTGGGGAAGGAAACAGGCATCAAAATCTGGGAGGCACAGAGAACCCCCCCGCTCAAAATCAATATTAAGATAGGTCAACATCCCAATATCTAATAGTAAAACTCACAAGTGTCAGAGAGAAAGAGAAAATCCTGGAAGCAAATTGGGACAAGAGGTCTGTAACTTACAATGGTAGAAACATTAGATTGGCAGCAGACCTATCCACACAGCCCTGGCAAGCCAGAAAGGACTGGCATGATTTATTCAGGGCACTAAATGAGAAAAATATGCAGCCAAGAATACTGTATCCAGCTAAGCTGTCATTGAAAGTAGACGGAGAGATAAAAAATTTCCAAAACAAACAAAACTAAAGGAATTTGCAAACACCAAACCAGTCCAACAAGAAATACTGAAAGGGGTCCTCTAAGCAAAGAAAGAGTCTAGAGGTAACATAGACCAGAAAGGAACAAAGAAAATATACAGTAACAGTCACTTTACAGGCAATACAATGCCACTAAATTCACATTTTTCAAAAGTTACCCTGAACATAATATGGGCTAAATGCCCGAATCAAAAGACACAGGGTATCAGATTGGATAAAAAAAAAAAAAAAAAACAAGACTGATCCATATGCTATCTGTAAGAGACTCACTTTAGACCCAAAAACACCTAGAGTTTAAAGTGAAGGGGTGGAAAACCATTTACCATCCTAATGGACATCAAAAGAAAGCTGGGATGGCAATCCTTATATCACACAAATTAGATTTTAAACCAAGGACTATAATAAGAGATAAGGATGGGCACTACATCATACTTAAAGGGTCTATCCAATTTGTAAGATGATCTAACAATTGTAAATATCTATGCCCTTAACAATTGTAAATATCTATGCCCCTAACACGGGAGCAGCCAATTAATAACAAAATAAAAGAAAGACATTGACAATAATACAATAATAGTAGGGGACTTTAACACCCCCCTCGCTAAAATGGACAGATTATCTAAGCAAAAGATCAACAAGGAAATAAGGCTTTAAGTGATACACTGGACCAAATGGACTTCACAGATATATTCAGAACATTCCATCCTAAAGCAACAGAATACACATTCTTCTCTAGTGCCCATGGAACATTCTCCAGAATAGATCACATTCTAGGTCACAAATCAGGTCTCAACTGGTACCAAAAGATTGGGATCATTCCCTGCCTATTTTCAGACCACAGTGGTTTGAAACTAGAACTCAATCACAAGAGGAAAGTTGGAAGAATTAAAATACCTGGAGGCTAAAGAGCATTCTACTAAAGAATTAATGGGTCAACCAGGAAATTAAAGAAGAATTTTAAAAAATCATGGAAACAAATAAAAATGAAAACACAACTGTTCAAAATCTGTGGGATGCAGCAAAGGCAGTCCTGAGAGGAAAGTATATAGCAATACAAGCCTTTCTCAAGAAACAAGAAAGGTCTCAAATACACAACCTAATCCTACACCTAAAGGAACTGGAGAAAGACCAGCAAATAAAGCCTAAACCCAGCAGAAGAAGAGAAATAATAAAGATCAGAGCAGAAATCAATGAAATAGAAACCAAAAGAACAGTAAAACCGATCAATGAAACTAGGAGCTAGTTCTTTGAAAGAATTAATAAGATTGATAAACCCCTGGCCAGACTGATCAAAAAGAAAAGAGAAATGACCCAAATAAATAAAATCATGAATGAAAGAGGAGAGATCACAACCAACACCAAAGAAACACAAACAATTATAAGAACATATTATGAGCAACTCTATGCCAGCAAATTAGATAATCTGGAAGAAATGGATGCATTCCTAGAGATGTATCAACTACCAAAACTGAATCAGGAAGAAATAGAAAACCTGAACAGACCCATAACCAGTAAGGAAATTGAAGCACTCATCAAAAATCTCCCAACAAACAAGAGCCCAGGGCCAGATGACTTCCCAGGGGAATTCTACCAAACATTTAAAGAAGAATTAATACCTATACTTCTGAAACTGTTCCAAAAAATAGAAATGGAAGGAAAACTTCCAAACTCGTTTTATGAGGCCACTACCTTGATCCCCAAACCAGACAAAGACCCCATCAAAAAGGAGAATTACCGACAAATATCCCTGATGAACATGGATGCAAAATTTCTCACCAAAATACTAGCCAATAGGATCCACCAGTACATTAGAAGGATTATTCACCATGACCAAGTAGGATTTATGCCTAGGATTCAAGGTTGGTTCAACATCCGCAAGTCAATCAATGGGGTACAATACATTAATAAAAGAAAGAACAAGAACCATATGATCCTCTCAATAGATGCAAAAAAGCATTTGACCAAGTACAGCATCGTTTCTTTTTTTTTTTTTTTAAAGATTTTACTTATTTATTTGACAGAGAGAGACACAGCGAGAGAGGGAACACAAGCAGGGGGAGTGGGAGAGGGAGAAGCAGTCTTCCCGCCGAGCGGGGAGCCCGACGCGGGGCTCGATCCCAGGGCCCTGGGACCATGACCTGAGCCGAAGGCAGACGCTTAATGACTGAGCCACCCAGGCGCCCCCAGCATCGTTTCTTGATTAAAACTCTTCACAGTGTAAGGATAGACGGTACATACCTCAATATCATAAAAGCCTTCTATGAAAAACCCACAGCAGATATCATTCTCAAAGGGGGAAAAACTGAGAGCTTTCACCCTAAGGTCAAGGAACACGGCAGGGATGTCCATTATCACCACTGCTATTCATCATACTACTAGAAGTCCTAGCCACAGCAATCAGACAACAAAAAGAAACAAAAGGCATGTGAATTGGCAAAGAAGTGAAACTCTCACTTTTTGCAGATGATATGATACTGTATGTGGAAAACCCAAAAGACTCCACCCCAAAACTGCTAGAACTCATACAGGAATTCTGTAAAGTGGCAAGATATAAAATCAATGCAGAGAAATCAGTGGCATTTCTATACAACAACAACAGAACAGAAGAAAGAGAATATAAGGAATTGATCCCATTTACAACTGCACCCAAAAACTTAAGATAGCTAGGAATAAATCTATCCAAAGAGGCAAAGAATCTGTACTCAGAAAACTATAGAATACTGATTAAAGAAATTGAGGAAGACACAAAGAAATGGAAAAATGTTCCAGGGTCATGGATTGAAAAAACAAATACTGTGAAAATATCTATGCTACCTAGAGCAATCTACACATGTAATGCAATCTCCATGAAAATACCATCTACTTTTTTCAAAGAAATGGAACAAATAATCTTAAAATATGTATGGAACCAGAAAAGACCTCGAATAACTAGAGGAATGTTGAAAAAGAAAAGCAAAGCTGGCAGCATCACAATTCCGGACTTCAAGCTCTATTACAAAGCTGTCATCTCAAGACAGTATGGTGCTAGCACAAAAGCAGACACATAGATCAATGGAACAGAATAAAGAGTCCAGAAATGGACCCTGAACTCTATGGTCAACTAATCTTCGACAAAGCAGAACAGAATATCCAATGGGAAAGACAGTCTCTTCAACAAATGGTGTTGGGAAAATTGGACAGCTGCATGCAGAAGAATGAAACTGGACCATTTTCTTGCACCACACACAAAAATAGACTCAAAATGGATAAAAGACCTAAAAGCAAAACAGCAATCCATCAAAATACTAGAGGAGAACACAGGCAGTAACCTCTTCGACCGCAACTGCAGCAACTTCTTGCTAAAAACTTCGCCAAAGATAAGGGAAGCAAGGGCAAAAATGAACTATTGGGACTTCATCAAGATAAAAAGCTTTTGCACAGTAAAGGAAACAGTCAACAAAACCAAAAGACAAGGGACAGAATGGGAGAAGATATTTGCAAATGACATATCAGGTGAAGGGCTAGTATCCAAAATCTATAAAGAACTTATCAAACTCAACACCCAAAGAACAAATAATCCAATCAAGAAATGGGCAGAAGACATGAACAGGCATTTCTGCAAAGAAGACATCCAAATGGCCAACAGACACATGAAAAAGTGCTCAACGTCGCTCAGGATCAGGGAAATCCAGATCAAAACCTCAGTGAGATACCACCTCACACCCGTCAGAATGGCTAAAAATAACAAGTCAGGAAACGACAGATGTTGGCAGGGATGCTGAGAAAGGGGAACCCTCCTACACTGTTGGTGGGAATGCAAGCTGGGGCAGCCACTCTGGAAAACAGTATGGAGGTTCCTCAAAAAGTTGAAAATAGAGCTACCATACGATCCAGCATTTGCACTATGGGTATTTACCCCAAAGATACAAATGTAGGGATCCAAAGGGTCACATGCACCCCAATGTTTATAGAAACAATGTCCACAATAGCCAAACTATGGAAAGAGCCTAGATGTGCATCGACAGATGAATGGATAAAGAAGATGCAGCCATCAAACATAAAATGTTGACATTTTCAATGACATGGATGGAACTGGAGGGTATTATGTTAAGCGAAATAAGTCAGTCAGAGAAAGACATGTATCATATGAACTCACTGAGATGAGGAATTTGAGAAGCAAGACAGAGGAACATAGGTGAAGGGAGGGAAAAATGAAACAATATGAAACCAGAGAGGGAGACAAACCATAAGTGACTCTTAATCTCAGGAAACAAACTGAAGGTTGCTGGAATGGTGGGGGGTGGGAGGGATGGGGTGGCTGGGTGATGGACATTGGGGAGGGTATCTGCTATGGTGAGCACTGTGAATTTTGTAAGACTGATGAATCACAGATCTGTACTCCTGAAACATATAATACATTATATGTTAATAAAAATTAATTTTAAAAAAGAAATATGATAAATAATATGATAATTGTACTTTTTCTTAGTTTCAGGTATCAATTTTTTATTTACCAATAGTTCTTTAGAGAGTGATCAGTTTTCTCCTTAGACATCACCAAGAATCTATTTCCTTGCTTGGTAAAAATAAATTAATCATAGCTTTGTGCAGACATATCTTGTTGAATTACAAGGTTATGTTATCCAATACCATTATAAGACATTCAGAACTGATGACTCTCTCTTCTCTCTCAATATATGATACAAATATGCATATGTTATACATACATATCAGGCAAATATTATATCATATATATTTATGTATTACTTATTTTGAAGAGCACAATTTTTTTAAATGAAGTTTCTTGGTTAGCCATTAAATACCAGCACGTGCTAACTCAAAGAAACCACAGTTGTACACACTGTTATAAGAAGCTTGTGACACTAACACTAAGAGATTAGGCTAGCTCCTCAAATCCAAACTACTACTTATACTGAGTTAAACATGATAAAGCTACTTCCCTATTTAGAAAATTTAAGACACAAATCAATTCTTTGCCCACATTATTGTTGAACCATATATTTTTTGTAAAATATGATATACTTTAATTACAAAATATTGCCAATTTCTGAAGTAATTGCACAAGTGTTAGCAATATTTCTAGCTCTGGTAGCCATTACTTACTTATAGGTGTAGAGGCCTTCTTGCTGACACAGTGGGGTCTGGTAAATGGCTTCAAATGATTGATTACAGGTAATGCATAAATTATTTAAAATTATACTGAATTAACTGAATGGTAAATGTGACATTTTCAATTCTCTCAGTATTTTAGTGAGGGCCTTAAAAGCTCAAAATAATAAGTAAATGCTATACCAAGAGATTGTGGTAATGGTCTTGTGTCCTGCTTATCACTTATTTCCAGAAGTTATATTTTCAAAGAGATTCTTTTGGATAGGATCCCTATGAACAGGTAATATGGATGCTCTTGCTTCAGTTGAGTGCCAAGTGAAGAGATCTGTAAGGAAGCACTCAACAAATGTGACATGGCTCTGGGGAAATGCAAGGATTGATATCTGTCTCATGCCTATGAACCCTTAAAAATGAGAGTTTCTCTGGAATAACCTAGGTAAGCAGACTGGGTCAAACTGAAAATTGTGTGTATATCCAAGATCTGATTGGGTCAGATGAGGACATCTGAGATGTTAGCTGGAATTGGTTTGCCTTGAGACAATCACATCTAAGAGAAGTGTTTGGGATGACCAAGTAATCCCAACTGAGGAATATTACAAGTCTTGACTGCCTAAATATCGGGAGATGAGAGCAAACTGTAAGGGGCCAACTCAAAGAGGCTTTTTTTTTAAAGATTTTATTTATTTATTTGAGAGAGAGAGAGACAGGGAGAGAGGGGACACAAACAGGAGGAATGGGAGAGGGAGAAGCAGGCTTCCGGCCAAGCAGGGAGCCTGATGCGGGGCTCGATCCCAGTACCCTTGGATCATGACCTGAGCCAAAGGCAGATGCTTAATGACTGAGCCACCCAGGTGCCCCAAAAGAGGCATTTTTTAAAACCAGGAATGTCTCCATGCTGTGGTTTCTTAACAACTGACACATATTTGTGGTCCACTTAAGGAAGAGCTAAAAACTAGACATTGCACCATTGAGAGGACACTCTTGCCCAATGAAAGCTACATGAGTTAAGCAAGACTTTTTTAAGCTTTCTCCATATTCCTACTCTGTAAGAGCCAGAAAGAACATAGAAACTGGAAAAGATTTAAGAGTAAACTGGAAGAGGGTGCCTGGGTGGCTCAGATGGTTAAGCATCTGCCTTCGGCTCAGGTCATGATCCCAGGGTCCTGGGATCAAGTCCTGCATCGGGCTCCCTGCTCCTTGGGAGCCTGCTTCTCCCTCTGCTTCTCTCTCTTTCTCTGTCTCTCATGAATAAATAAATAAAATCTTAAAAAAAAAAAGAGTAAACTGGAAGAAAGTAAAAATCCCTTTGCTATTTGCCTAGCCTGAGGCAGGACTGAATTTGGAATGCAGCATAGCTTTGAATTGGATAAAAAATAATAGTATTGATATGCAAATGGACCATAAACTACAAACTTAGAACCAATACTATTTCTTAAAACCTGAAAGTGACTAAAAACATATTTTCCAGATATCAGTGTGTGAGGGGAAGAAGAGAGATTGTTTTAGCACGAATAAAGGAGAATCCCATGAAAAAAAGTCTTCATTCTTCAAGAATTCAAATGAAAAATAGCTCTTTCAAAGACAAATTACATATCCAAATTCTAAAAAAAATTATAATATAAATAAATAATTTCATTTAATATGTTCTTTTAATATAGATAAATATGTCCTGGCTAATTATTTGATAGGAAGTCTTAGGTCTTAATTTTGCATATGGATCTTTTGAGCTTTGTTTCTTTTATTTCGGTAATAATATTTTTAAGTTCTACTCTTTTTGCAAATTTCAATTATATATGTGTTATATATATTATATAAATATTATATAAATTTACTCTTATAAAACTATATATACATATGTAAATATATATATTTGGCATCTTTATCCAGTCTTCCACTGATAGATACTTAAGTTGTTTCCACAGCTTGGTTACTGAAAATAATGCTTCAGTGTACATGGGACTGCAGATCTGTCTTCAATACCCTGTTTTCATTTTCTTTGGATGTATACTGAAGATAAATTGCTGGATCATATGATAGGTAGTTCAATTTTTACTTTTTAGAGATACATTGATACTAATTCCCATAATTGCACCAGAGGCTCTAGCGGGGTATAATTGTTCCCTTTTTTCCACATCCTTGCCAACACTTTGCTAACTCTTGTATTTTTGATGATAGCCATTCTAACATGTGTAAAGTGGTATATCATTGTGGTTTTGATTTTCATTTCCCTGATGACCAGTGATGTTGAGCACCTTTTCATGTGTCTTTGGCCATTTATATGTCATCTTTGGAAAAATGTGTATTAAGTTCTTATGTACATTTTTAAATCAGATTTTGTTGTTGTCATTGATTGTAAGCATTCTTTATGAATTTTGGATATGAATCCCTTATCATACACATGATTCTGCAAATATTTCCTTTCATCCTATAGGTTGCCTTTCTATTTTGATGATCATTTTATTTGCTGTGCAAACTGCAAATTGATAATTTTTATTATGCAGAGATGTTGACTGTTGTCAAGTGCTTTTTTTCTACATCTATTGAGATGATTATATGATTTTTATCTGTCATTTTGTTAATGTGGTGTATCACATTGTGGTTTGTGAATGTTGACCCATTCTTGCATCCCTGGAATGAATCCCACTTGATCATGTTGTATGATCTTTTCAGTGTACTGCTGAATTCTGTTTGTTAGCATTGTTTCTTTTTACAGTAGATAAGGTCTATGTTTTTTAGTGTTGCTTTTTTGAAGTGGAACAATTAGATGAAAATCCATAAAAAGTAATATGTATGCAGACATTTACCCCCTCCATTAAAAGAAAAAAAAAAAAAGATAAACATACAGGTTTCTGACTCATAAATCCAATTTGTCAGCATTTTTAGTTGCTTGTGTTTGCCAATTTTTTCATAACCATTCTATTTTGTTTCCATCTCTCTCTCTCTCTCTCTATATATATATATATATATATATTTACTTTCATACTCATTTATCTCTGTTTTACATAATAGTTACTTAAACTATCTGGCTGCGGTAAGCTGATATAAATGTATTTGGGAACAAAACAACCAACTTTTGGCATACAAATAAGCAGTGGAAGTGTGGGAAACAGAATGCCACAACGACCACTGGTGCATGTTTGTTCAGACTCTGAGATCTCTGAGAAAACTCAAGATTTCAGGGTTAAAAATAACCCGAAAGTATCAGAGTGAAATGCCCTTGGATATGTGTGGTCTGTGCTAAAGTATGCAGCAGAAGATGTTTAGTAGATAGGAAGCCACTGTAAACAGCACACTGTGCATTCCCATGTTCTCTTATCCTGTGTTAAGGTCCGAGTACAATGGTGTTTACAATTAATTGATCACACCCAGTTACAGATTTCTTTATTCCTTCTCCACTCCCACTGCTTCACTTAACTAACCCTGTGTACGTGGAAGAACATGCTTTACTAAGCCCCTGCTGTAAATCATTATAGATCTATATCATTGTAGAAGGTATATTAGATTATGGAAAATAAACCTCGGGACCTTGGGCTGTTTGCTCAGGGTCCCCTGTGCCTCGCTATACTGTCGTCTCTTTTTCTCGGTTTCTTTGCCGCCCCAGGTCCCTGACTCTCAGAGGTCGACAATGGAAGAAGAAATGTGTGAGCATATAAGATAGGGCTAGCACAAAACTGTGCTCTGCCAGGGGCCAGGGAATCCAGTGCAGTTTTTGAACAGGAATTGGGAAGACATTCAAAAGTACTTCCTGCCTTGGACGCAGACGTGAAGGAAGTAAATATAATATTTTAAATAAGACGATATTTTACCAGAAGTAAAAAAAAAAAAGCAAAGAGAAGTAAAGTGATGTGGGAAAATGAGAGGCTGATGGGGTGGGATCTGCTTTGGTTTAATTTTTGTTTGTTTGTTTTGTTTTTTAAGATTCTATTTATTTATTTGTCAGAGAGAGCACACAAGCAGGAAGAGCAGAAGGCAGAGGGAGAAGCAGGCTCCCCGCTGAGCAATAAGCCCAATGTGGGAACCGATCCAAGGACCCTAGATCATGACCTGAATCAAAGGCAGACGCTTAACCAAATGAGCCACCCAGACATCCCATGGGAGTTGCTTTGTCAGTTAATTACATTAAATGCCACAAGGTGGCAATTATACCAGTTTGCTTATTTACCCTTTTTTTTACTTTCAAGATGTGGAAAAGTCTGACTTAGTTTAGAAAAGTAATTCTCTCTCTCTCTCTTTTTAAAGATTTACTTATTTATTTTAGAGGGGGAGAGAGAAAGTAAGGGGAGGGGCAGAGGGAGAGAGAATCCTAAAGCAGTCTCCCTGCTGAGCATACGGCCCTATTCAGGGCTTGATGCCAGACCCCTGAGATCATGACCTGAGCTGAAATCGAGTTCTGCTGCTCAACTGACTGAACCACCCTGGGGCCCCAGAAAAGTAATTCTTTCTCTGGATAAATTTTGGCACTAGGGAGTACATACAAATAAAAACAAGCAACAAATGAAACTTTTTTTAAAAAGCCACGTATATTCACTGGGTCGAATATTAGAAATGGACATTTCATTAATTTGTTAGATTAACTAATAAGGGTGATCTTTGATTTTCTAATTCTTCAGTAATCATTTTTACTTTATTATATAGCAGGTTAACTGATGGAAGAAAAACACTTTGATATCAATAGCAACAGAAATTTTTTGTGTGAAACTTTCAAGAAATGAAGTGAAAGAAAATATAAAAAAGGCTGTTGTCTGTCATTTTCAAATGCTATTTTTAGTTAAATGTTTCTTCGGGCCTAAAAAAAATCCTAACAATTAAAACAAGCGCTATTTTGTTTTCATTAACTTGAAATTGATATTTGCCATTGTTTCAAATTGTACTTAATTTAGTGTTTTAAGATTGAAAACATTAAAGAAATATGTGAAAAGAGAAAAATTAAATAGAAAATAAGATGGCCATTGAAGTAATTGGCACAAATTTGTTGGAGAGAGCCTGTATATTTGGTCAGTTTTTTTTTTTTTTTGGTTCTACACATTTCACTCTCCTGAACTTCATTTGCAATGAACTCAGCTATAAAACTAGTCAGATTGTCAGTGATAATAGTAGATATGTATGGCAGTTCCCATTGCTTTATGGGAGTTAGAGCTGGGATTGTCTTCAACCAGACATACATATATCTGTCACCTATTTAACAACTCTATCATACATACCACATACACTCTTGTTTTTTTCTACATTATTACATATTGTACTCCATTATAGAAATTTTATTTTTAGAAGAATTAGTAAGTATAAATATTATATAGCAGAGGAATTAAGTATCTCATATGGGGACCATGTCTCATGATATTAATGCACAGAGAAACAAGTTATTCATCATGGGATAAATTTAAGAAAAGACAAAAAAATCCCTACAGTTTTGGAAGTGCAAATGGTCACATAATTTTGAATCATTTCAGGTAAATTATCATTCAGTAAAATGTTTATCACATATAACAAATAAAAAATTCAGGGGAAAATGTTTTGGTTGACAAAAAACCATAATTTGCTTTAGAGAATATCTTTGTCTTTTATTATTTCATACAAATATCTATTGTTAAATCAAGTAGAAAGGGAAAAAAAGAAGTAAGTTTTTTAAAAAAGGCAAAGAGCTACTTTTAAAAGTAAAATTTTAAAATATTTTTATATAATCATAGTTAGAAAAAGAAGTCAAAATCAGTACGTGATTTCAGATGATTGAATATTTTTATAAAGCATTAGAAAAAAATGTGTCCAAGCTTCCTGTGTCCTGTTGCTGAGTGATTTAGATTCAAAGGTAGCATCTATACAAAGAGATATTGCTATTGGTATGGTAAATGCCTTTTAAAATTGAACTAGAAAGTAGAAACACATTTTTTTAAAATATGAATTTAAAAAGATCTAAGTTTAAACAACTATAAAAAACCTGACTTACTTATAAACTAAAAGAAATCCCAAAATATTTTACTTTTAAAAATTAACTCTGTGATATTAAATCCTTTATAATGCAAATAAAGGCAATTTGAGACATAGTATGCTTAAGAAATATCTTTGTAAATAATGTTTACTAAAAAAGTAAATGTAAACCTAAGTAATATGGCATGTAGCAAATATAGATTATTGAGAACATCATGTTGATTACATATGATTTTGAAATTATTCTGTCATGGAACAGTCTATACCAGTAAACAAGATATTTTAACAAAGGCAAATTGGGATCTTCAAATACTACTTTTAGAGGGTTAATAGTCAATTGATAGGTGATTCAGTACAGCTCCTGGTGAGTAAAAATATACCTACAACTAGTATTTGATGTGATTAATGTATCTCATACATAAATATGTTTTGTTTCTGAAAGAACATGTGGGATTTTTACCTCTTTCCATTTTCCATTTATTCTTCCATTCATATTGGCATATTTATGTGATAGTTTCTCTATTTCATCTTTTGTCTTTTTAAATTGTATGCAGACCTTAAGTGTATAAAAAGTTCCTGTTGGCCTGGAGACTGGAATATGATAGAAATCATGTTTGTCCACCCACTACCAGAGGCAGAAAAAAGAGAGCCAAACTACTGACTAATTTTACACTGCACTAAGTTAGTCAGAGAAAATGAATGGAAAGCAGCTTTTGTGGTTGGCAGATTTTGGATTGAATCTATCACAGCTATTAATAAATGTGCTTCATTAGACATATTACATAGCCTATCCCAGTTTCAGCTAATACTTCTTCATTTAACCCTTCATTCAATTTAATATAATCCTTCTTTCCTTCCTGCCTACCTACCTGCCTGTTTTCATTAATGAGTAGTTACTCTATTCAGGAATTTCTGTCAGTTGTGGGGGATAAAGAATTACACAATTTTAAGAAAATTCTTACCCTCATGAAACCACATTTACTCAGAAACTAATTAAATGTTAGTGCCATTTTATGAAGAATGGGAAGAAATGGATTAAGGAGTCAAAAATTATAATGAGATGTTCATTAGACATTCAATTTCTAAGTTCAATAGACTTAAAAATGAGAATGTGGACATTATGAGAGTAATTGGTTAATCTAGAATATTAAATTGTAGATTAATTAAAATTAAATATCAAATTCACCTAAGTTGAATGCATGAAGGGAAGAGAAGATACCTAAGAATTTATTTGTTGGATACTTCCGTGTATAGACATAGTTCATGGAGAGGATAAAGGTGAGACTCAGGAGTAGGCATTGACATAAAAGAAAATGAAAACACTGTGGGGTCTGCACAGTCCAGTAAAACGATAATGGTAAAGAGAGAGTGGTATATTCTGCCAAATATTGTAGAAAGATTGAAAACAATGAAAAGCAAAAATTGACTAGTAAGTTTGGTAAAACGGAGAGTGTTGGTAATCTTATCAATGTTAGTTATTAGTGAAGTGGCAGAATTTAAAAACTGACTCGAATGTGTTAGAAATTAGAAGAGAAGTAGTAAATATAGAAAACCCTGTAGAAAAAAGACTAGAGCAAAGAGTGGGGTTAATGCTAGAAGTTTCCAGGGTAACATGGGGTGAAGGGAGAGTAAAATTTATAATTCAGAATAAAGAGAGAATGATTTTTGGATGGAGGACTTGAATGAAGCAAGAGAGGATACTATCCGAGGTACAAGTTGGAGAGGAGGCCTTGGAATAGAGCAAGGAGAGCTAATTTATCATAACAAGAAGACAGGCAATGTTTATGGGTGGGTTGGGGGTACAGACATAAAGAGGGTGGTAGATTCATGAGTAGGAATAGTAGGGAGTTTTCTTCTAAATGCTTTCATTTTGTCAGTAAATCATAGGAAGTATCTATAAGCAGAGAGTTTTGAGTTAAAAGCAGATGTTAGGGATGATTTTCACTTTCTCAGTCTATGGGGGAGGAAATTCTAGAAATTACCGGAGCAATAGATGTGGATAATCAGACAGTTCTTAGCATTCACTATTATCTGATGAGCAAAAATATCTTTGAGAGAATGAAATAGGATTTCTCAGTCATTTGACAGGTACCTGGTATCCTCTCCCCTGAGATAGTCTCTGTCATGATCACAATTAACTCATATTCTAGACTGTGCTGGTTAAAAATGGGTTCTTCCAGCAGAGAATTTTGGGTTAATTTTCTCAATTTGAAGTCATCAGAAAGATTAATTTATAATCTAAATATGCATAAATTATGATCTAAATGTGCTGTTACAAACCAGTAACACTTAACTAATTTAGACCAATTGACAAATAAGCCAATCAACATAAGTGAAAAAAAATATTGTGAATTTTATTTAAACAAATCCTGTTTTTTTGTTTTTTTGTGTGTGTCTTTTGAAACTACAGTCAATCTAGGAACTATATTAAATAACAGTCATTTGTTTATACATGAATATTGCCAAACACTTCATACAGACTCTTTATAATCTACTTATAGATTTTAAAAGGGAGTCAATATTATTACTACTTCATAAGAATGGAATTTGAAATTCAAATTAAGTAATTTAATCAAGTTTATATAGCTGGCCAGTTACAGAGCCAGAATTAAGTATAATTCTGTCTGAAACTTATAACTATATTCTTTTCAATACATGGATTAATTACCACATGAATTACTTATTACCTATTAAAATAATAAGAAAATATTTGTAAATATATATTTATACATGAAAATATGACACAAATGTAGTGTGTTTTATTTATAATGATCACACAAGTGATGTGGCATCTAATACTCGCATCTTCGAAAATAGCTTTTTCTCTAAAGATATTTTTTATTTCTCCTCCAACATGTTTATGCTTTAAATTTAATGCTAATATGAAATGTTCTAACCTGAACAACTTAAATACTTTGTGAGTGGAATCTCAATTGATAAAATTTTGTTATTCAATTGGTACTACATTGAGATCCCTGTTTTGCCCTACAAACCAAACCGTAATAGGTTATTACAGAAAATTGTCATTCTTCATCAATTTTTTTCAGGTTTCCTCAGTGAAGTAGCCATTACAAAAGTTATATTTAAACCTAGCACTGTGCACTTAAGTGTCAGAGGCAAAGAGACCTTTTTGTATTTGCTCTGAGCATTTCCACATTGTAATAAAGGATATTGGATACAATTCAAATCTAACTTCATTTGAGGATAACCCCAGGCATTCTGTGTCTGTATTTCTTGTAATTTGGACTGGTTATTGGAAACTCATTCAGTTTTGCCTCAAAGCACCCACTAACATCAGACCAAAAAGCACAAAAACTATTATGTGATGATTAGCCTCTTCAGACCAGATACAACAGATATGGGCAATTGCAGAGTGCTGATGACTAAAAAAAAGAAAAGAAAAATTCAAAGGAGTGACATGTGCAAATAATTACATAAACTAAGAAGAAACTTTCATAGTTTAGCAAATAGAGTTGAGGACAATCAAAATGGTTTATGTCTTATATAGCCCTTTAATACATTTTTTTCTTTGTAATAAGACTTCTTTTCCTCTTTTTGACTGCAAATATTTTGGTTAGTTGTTCAGTTACACTTGTTTTTGTATCCTTCACAGAACCTACCCTGGTGTTTTGTATATTAATAATCACTGTTAAATATTATTGAGTTGAATTACATTTAGTAACAGTTCAAGAGTATTTTTGGATGGATAAATGAAAATACAACAAATAGGGCGCCTGGGTGGCTCAGTCGGTTGAGCGACTGCCTTCAGCTCAGGTCATGATCCTGGAGTCCCGGGATCGAGTCCCGCATCAGGCTCCCTGCTCAGCGGGGAGTCTGCTTCTCCCTCTGACGCTCTTCCCTCTCGTGTTCTCTATCTCTCATTCTCTCTCTCAAATAAATAAATAAAATCTTAAAGAAAAAGAAAAAAACTAGATAAATTCCTACTGAAGCACTTCTTGATAATAATATTATGAGGTATCTTTAGCCAAGGTAAGAAATAAAAATTAGGAGTAAACAGGAAGGAGGTAACTTCAAATTTGGAATTTGATAAACAATGGAGATTACTTTTTAGGTCTAAATATTGAAGGATTGATCTTTATGAAATTTCGAGTTCCCAAGTTATTTGTAGATATATTTATTAAATGTTATAATTAAGAGATCAAAATGTTTGACAATTTGAAAATGTACAAGTGAGATATTTGTTGTTGAACATGTCCTGAAAACATAGATATAAACATATGTCTTAGCCTAATGCATGAAATCATATGGTAAATTATCAGGAATATCTATTTTTATCAAGAAATTTTGGTTGTCACTGAAAAGGTGTAGTCAATTTCTGCTACTTATTTATTACTGTTCAGTATATAACTTAAATGATCTAAGCACATTTATTTTTGCAATTGATGGAAATATGTCTTGTCCCAGGTAAAACTGCGATCTGGGTCAAGTTTATCTTGGGGCGCCTGGGTGGCCCAATTCAATAAGCATCTGCCTTTGGCTCAGGTCATGATCTCAGGGTCCTGGGATCGAGCCCCGCATCGGGCTCCCTGCTCATCGGGGAGTCTGCTTCTCCCCCTCCCTTTCCCTCTGCTCCCTCTGCTTGTGTTCCCTCTCTCTCTCTCTCAAATAAAGAAATAAAATCTTTTTTAAAAAAGATTTTATTTATTTATTTATATATATATAGTTTAAGATTTTATTTATTTATTCATGAGAGACAGAGGGAGAGAGAGAGGGAGAGAGAGAGGGAGAGAGAGAGAAGCAGAGGGAGAAGCAGGCTCCCAAGGAGCAGGGAGCCTGATGCGGGACTCGATCCCAGGACCCTGGGATCATGACCTGAGCCGAAGGCAGACGCTTAACCATCTGAGCCACCCCGGTGCCCAAGAAATAAAATCTTTAAAAAAAAATTATCTTGATTGCCTTTTTATTTGTTAACTTTTTTTTTTATGTTGCCCAAATAAAGTCTTATTTCCACAAATCACTCCTTTATGTGAGGATATTTTTGGTGAGGCCAAAATTTCAGTGATATGATACATTTAGAAATGTTCTACTCTCCTATTAAGGAATATGTCTAGAAGTATTCCTCAGATTGAAAGTTTCTTCTTAAGGCTTCTGGGTTAATGGTATCTTTTTCGGTTTCTCTGGCATGATAGCATGTTTGTGATTGCTAAGCAATATTAATAAAAGAAGTAGGCAAATCTTCTAATAACTGCATAGAACCCAGGTTTTACTGTTGTACTTTCTTATTAACTATTTAATGCCACCTATTAAATCTTATACAAAGTCAAACAATAAGCTTACATAAACCAACATTTAATATAATACTAATAAATTTAAGAATATATAAAGCAAAAACAACCATTTCAGAATAAAAAGACTCTGAAGTTTCCCTGTATTACTTGATAAAATTTAGGGTACAGTCTCAAGAAAACATTTTTCTTTTCCTTCTTCTGCATCAGCTCATCTACGAACCAATTTATTTCTGAAATAGGCCCCTGGGGCAGACTGGTTGGTGACTGTAATGGGGATATCTGACTGGCCACTCAAGGAAATTGCTATGGACTTTTAATCTTATTTTGATTAAGTTCCGTGTAGATTGTGTCTGCCAGGCTAGCACTAACATTACTGTTTCTGAGCTCCTTGGGCTGTTGCTGGACTGAGACTCATTATTTTTCCTACCTTTTCAAGGTTATGTTGAAACAATATTACCCATTTCTTATAAATAATATATGTTTATGTTTTAAATTGTGCTAGAACCTGTAGTGTTAATAAAGACACCATATTTAACTAGTCATAAGTTTATGAAAGTCACTTTTTTTGAGGAAAAACAGTTTTAGGTTAAAAAAAGAGAGGAGAAAGGAAAATCCCTTTAGGGGAAAACCACAATATCTTATGTGTTTGAAGTTGCAAAATGACTACTTTTCTAAGGAAAATAAACACATTTTAAAAGTAATGAATCAAAGAGATATTAGTGAACAGAAGCATGGATATGGCCAAACTGTAGAATTAATTTTGTATCTGCTTTCAGCAAATATAGATTCAAAACGAAGAAAACATGATGTGTTCTATTTCAGAGCCATCACGATAGAAACAATAAACTGTTGCTTTTCATCTTACAGCAGATAAACACTAGTTAGTTGCCTACCCAGCAATCCATTCCTCTTTATTGCTTCTAAGTAGAACCCTGGTATTATGCTAGCATCTACCCCCTCTCCATGCAGCATTGATGAATCAGGGTATCTCATCCCATCCCAAAGGTCAGAGATGGGTAAACCTTTTCCCATTGTTACCTCCAAGATGCCATAGGAAACCAGACTTGCATCATGCAGTTCATGGCGTTGCTCCCAGATTAATAATGATTCATAGATGGGCAGGTGACCTAGTCTGGCCTAATCAGATCAAGAGATGGATTTGTGTTCCATTACTGGAGCATAAATTTCCTGTCTCCTTTCCACATATAAATAACAAAGCATGCTGCACCCATTGATCTGATCAGAAAAAAAAAAAAGACTTAATATGAAATACTTCCTTCTTTAGTACATGATATCAAAATTTATTTATTGTTAAAACAACATAAAAGTCGGGATTTCTGTTACCTGTCTTGAAAGCATTTTGACTTTCCTGGCCCTACAGATTGTCAGATTTATCTGTGGTTTAGAGCAAGACTTCTCAGTTCTTTCAGTAGCACACTGGTGTGAAAGGTGTGTTACAGGACAGGCGACATCTGATCTCAGTATGAGCAGTTAGGCAATCGGGGGGACCCCAACGGCCACAATTTTTAGGTCTCTTGTTTCCAGAGAAGAGGTGAGGTCCAAAAATAGTTTGCAGCTTTACAAGAAGAAGTAGTATACAGTGTGAATTCTTCTTATAAACATTTAATAGTCAATATTTTGCTTGCACTTTTATGTGTTGACTAGCTTTAAAAGAATTAATTAAATTTTATAATCCATTTAAAAGTTAACAATATATCAAAATAGTTGTCCCACAAATTAAAATAACAGCAATTATAAGTTTTATTCTGGTTTATTCTCTAATGATTAGTTTTAAATCATTGCTGAACTACATATTTACTTCTTAAAAAAACTCTTTTCAAGTTGGTTTTAAGGTCAATTATTCTTAAGGAGATGTATTCATTAATATGAGATTAACTGGTTATTAGTTACTGACATTTTCATCAAAACTCTATGCAAAGCCATCTGAGGGTATACAGAAAAATTCTATTTTCAAGTCAATGGCAGTTGTGGAACTCAAAGTTATTTTTTTTTTCCTGCAGAAATATTTTTAAATCTCTTTCAAGGGTGCCTGGGTGGCTCAGTTGGTTAAGCAACTGCCTTCGGCTCAGGTCATGATCCTGGAGTCCCGGGATCGAGTCCCACATCGGGCTCCCTGCTCAGTGGGGAGTCTGCTTCTCCCTCTGAACCTCCCCCCTCTCATGTGCTCTCTCTCTCATTCTCTCTCTCAAATAAATAGATAAAATCTTAAAAAATAATAAAAAATAAATCTCTTTCAAAAACATTTCCCAAACCTATTTGCATGTAACTTTTTAATAGATTGGATCACATAATACATATCAGCATAAGCATACTACTAATTTAAATGCATCAAGAATATTGAAATCTCAAAAAATAAAATAAGCCCCAAAGCCTCAATTGTTGAGTTTGGAAAGAAAATTTCTACACTAAGAAGTAGGAGAAGTAGTCATTCATATTACTTTTAATCTGTTCCACTGACTTTATTCCTGGTCTTAGGGTTGTCTCATTTCCTCATTGCATACTAGGTCCAAGGAGTCACTTACATTCTCTTCTTTTTCTTTCTTTAATTTTAAAGTGTAATTTATGTTTTTAATTGATTTTAAAATTTCATCTTAATTAAATATATCAGAAGTGATACTCTGTCTACACACACACACATACACATATATCATCTTTCTACATATCTTTAGAACTCCATCTCTTTATACAGAAGTGATTGCTTGAGAAATCTCAGATTCATGGGGATGCTCCTGACTGTGAAGGCTTGGGTGTCCAGATTCACCCTGTAAACCCTGCAAAGTCAGCATAGTCATCATGTGTTATTCCTTCCGTGAATGCTTTAATGTAAACATAAGTAAAGCCTTTCCTTTAGCTTCCATCAACTTAGATGGGATAAGCTGTAACTTTTAAGGAATTTACTAGAGACCTAGATACCAAGAGAGAACAAAAAGAGAAATAAATTTAGGAAATATTTTATCTGTAAAGTGTGTACATGAGCACGTGTGTGTTTCTGTGTATGCCTTTGGGCTCCATCCATAGGACTTTAAAGACCCGTTCAACTTTATAGTTGTATCGTCTGTGTTCCTACATTATGCCTTCTGATCTTCTGATCTATATATTATTGGAACCACCAACTTAACCCTGTGGTACAGTTTGTACTTGTTTATTTTCGTATGCCCAGTTAATAGTGTCTTGACAAACACCAAGATGGAAATTCTCTCCTTACTTCCCACATATAGTTTCTCGAAGGGGAGTGGAGGGGCACTGGATTACAATTTCTATAAATTTTAGTAGGTATTACTCAAATGTTAAAAGTTAATGGAAAACGGGGATCCCTGAAAAAATTCTGATATTTCAAAAATAAAAGTATGTTTTCATCACCAAAATGGTCAAAAAATGTTTTCTGTCAAAGCAAACATGAAGGTTAGTGGATGTAAGAAGTTTTAACAGCTATTGCAAGTGGTAGTGGAGGAAACAAGAAATAAAGCAACTACTTTTTATCTCTTCCTTTGTAGAGATATTTGCTTTTTTTTCCTTTTCCATTTCTTCCACTAATATCCATATAATATAGAATGTATTTGAGGTATTTACAATTTAAGCCAGAGTTTATAAAATAAAGAAAGATAAACATAAAAGAAGTTGAGAAATAATCTATATTTTCGCGTTGTCCTGGACCTGAAGCTGACTATAGACCTGATGTGATTTGGCATTTTCTCCTTCAGGAAATGGTTGAGTGTGATTTTGATTTTATAAGGAATAATTTGTGGTTAGTAACTGCATTTTTTTTTTTTTGTCTGAAAGAGAGAATGTTTTCTTCTAGGACATGTGAACATTTGTCAAACTTCGAACACTTTCTTTTTCTTCTCATTTTTTTTCATGTTTATTGAGCTGAAACTGACATATAACCAGCCTGAAGAAGAAGTAAATCCTGCCATTTACCACAGCATGGATGGACCTTCAGTTCATTATGCCAAGCCTTTATTTTATTTAAGAATCCCACTCTAGAGCCTTCCAATTTCAAAACTCTTTGTGAATAGATTTACCTCTTTCCATCACATGGAGGTTAAATTGTAGAACAGACTTAAATATGATGGGTTTGTGCCTCACTTCTGGGATTTTTTCACCGATGAAAAATATGTGCAGAGTCTGAAATTATTCATGGTGACCAGACAGATATTTAAAACCCAACGTTAAAACAGCAAGTGACCAGCTAAGTCAAAGCCCAGCTGCCTTAGCAGAAATGCATGCTCTGCTATGCTGGCAATGGCTAGTGGCAAGGGGCCATGGCTGACAGACCAAGGCCACATCATAAACAGATCTACTTCCTTTTCCTGACATCTGATTTGAGTTGCTCTCTGTTTCCTGTCTGACCCTAATTCTCCTGCTCTTTTTGGTCAATTCTAAGAGCTTTTTTTTTTTTTTTTTTGCCTTTCCAGTGCATCTACTTTGCTTGCTTAAAACTACAAATAATTTCTAATGTTTTCAATCAGTAACACTAAATCAAAGACATTGCTAACACACTGGATTAAAAACATTTAAATTATTTTCTTTGTTTTAAGAATTCATCTAGTCTTTTTTATATCAGTGCACATTGTTGACTCTTCAGGCAGTATGCAATAATACACCGTAAGAAATAGCATTTACCAGGGTGCCTGGGTGGCTCAATCCGTTAAGCGATCGTCTCTTGGTTTGGCTCAGCTCATGGTCTCATGAGCCATGGGATGGAGCCCTCCATCTCGCTCCAGGCTCAGCAGGGAGTCTGCTTGAGATTCTCCCTTTCTTTCCCCCTCTGCCCCTCTCCCAGCTCACTCACTCACACACACTCTCTATTTCTGGAATAAATAAATAAATCTTAAAAAAAAAAGGGGGGGTGCCTGGGTGGCTCAGTCGATAAGCGTCTGCCTTTGGCTCAGGTCATGTTCCCGGCGTCCTGGTTTCGAGCCCCGCATCTGGCTCCCTGCTCCCCGGAAGCCTGCCTTTCCCTCTCCCACTCCCCCTGCTTGTGCTCCCTCTCTTGCTGTGTCTCTCTCTGGCAAATAAATAAATAAAACCTTTAAAAAAAAAGAAATAAATATTTAAATATGGATAAATGAAAATCCTTCTTTTACATTTAAGCAGTGCTGAAAAAAGCACATGTGTGATCTGCACTTCTTGGATTATTTATAGTATAAAGAGCACAATTAAGTAAAATGTTTTTTTTTTTTTAGATTTTATTTATTTATTTGACAGAGAGGTAGAGAGCACAAGTAGGCAGAGTGGCAGGCAGAAGGAGAGGGAGAAGCAGGTTCTCTGCTGAGCAGGGAGCCGGACATGGGGCTCGATCCCAGGACCCTGGGATCATGACCTGAGCTGAGGGCAGCCGCTTAACCGACTGAGCCACTCAGGCTCCCCTAAATAAAATGTTTTTAACATAAATTAGAAATGTATCATTGACTCTAAGCTGTAGGTGTACTAATTGCACTGAAAAAATGTGAAGGAATTATTGTTAAAATTATTTTTTAGATATGTCTCCAATTTATATATGAACAGGTATAATTTCTTGTGTTTTATTTTCTGTCATTTTAGTCATATAAGCCTCCGGGCCGCTTGGCTTCTGCTATGCGAGTTAACTGAAAGTTCCTACTTAACAACTGTTTTAAAAGAGTAAGATATAGTGTTCAATAATTCATAAACTCTGAATTTAAAGTTCATCTCTGAGGTGCCTGGGTGGCTCAGTCAAGCGTCTGCCTTCGGCTCAGGTCATGATCCCAGGGTCCTTGAATTGAGCACCACATCGGGCTCCCTGCTCGGCGGGAAGCCTGCTTCTCCCTCTCCCACTCCCCCTGCTTGTGTTCCCTCTCTCACTGTGTATCTCTCTGTCAAATAAATAAATAAAATCTTTAAAAAAAAAAAAACAAGAAATATAATTTACCTGCTGGAGTCCTCAAAATTAAAAAATGATGTATTTATCAATGTATAACTTGAGATTATCAAAGCCAAGAACAAAATTAAGCTCTTATATAAAATAAGGACATTTAAGCATCTTTATTACCCTATTTCCCTATCTCACATGATCCTACTTTCTATGGATATCTTTATTTTCAAATATCATTTAATATTTTAAAATTTCCTCACCAGGAAATTTTCATATTGAGAGCAGTTTTCAACCTTATTTATATCTATTATTTTGCATTTGCATCACTTTTGGAAATCAAAATGTGCTATCTATAACTTTAAAAGAAAGGTATTTCCCAAGTTTTTTTTATTGAGTTATCTGAGGGATCTCTGTTACTTTTCAGCCCATGTTCAAGATGGGTTTGATGGGTAAATATTCTAAACCTTTAATTAAATTATCTGAGAATAACTTTATGCTATTTCCACATACACATTAATGGTGAGGTTAAGAATAAAATTCTATGTATTTCCATAAAAGTGACAAATTTCTTCTCAAATATCTCTAAGTGATTTTATAATGTCTTCTAACATTTGGTGTTCTACAAATAAGAGTCTGGAGTCAATCTAGTATCTTTTTTCATATTAAAACTGCCATTTTTTATATCTTATTTGTCAGAATTCTACTGTGACTGATTTCATTGTAGTAATGACAATTTTTACATTATATATTTTGAGACCATATTGTTATATTCTTCACAAAATTATCTCATTATCTCTATTAATTATTTTTCCTAAAAGATTATTTTTGCCTTATCTGAATATGGTTATGCCAGCTCTCCTTTGGATAGCATCCCCATGTTACACCTTCTCCCCAATGTTTTATTTTTGAACTTCTGTTTTCCTGTACTTGAAATCTATTACATACAGAAAGAATACAGTGAGGTTTTATTCCTCTAGCTTTCTGTCTGTTGTCTTTAGATGACTCATGGAAGCTTTAAATCTTTTTGTATAAATTAATTTATGTGGGTGTGTGTTAAACCTTTGATCCTAAGTTGTGATAATTATTTATCCAACTTGATGAAATCAATTCTCTCTTTACATCTTTTCTTTTTTATTTCTATTATTCATTTTTCTAGTTTAGATATTACAATTCTATTTCTGTCTTTACTGACTTCTCTAGAAATTAAATACATTTTAATTTTTAACCCTAATGTTAGTAACCACATCTTCCTCTGCAATTTTATGAGAACTTTAATTCATAACTTCTATAACAACCAATTTTACAAAAATTGTGTATCTTAATCTCCTTTTTTATACTATTTAAAGAACTCAGAGGTAATTTTTTGCCTAAAAAGTGAAAGGTTATTTTCCTTCAATTTGAGTTATATCTTTCAGATTTCATTTAGTGAAGCTTTACTGATGCCAAATTACCAGTCTTGGTTTGTTTATCTTAAATAGCTATTTAGCTTTTATCATGATGATATATTTTGATGAATATAAAATTTTTAATAAATGTTGCAGTTACCATTCTACCTTATTGGAATTTCATTTTTTTTCTGTTGAGAAATTAATTTCAATCTAATTGTTGCTTCTTTAGAGTTAATCTGTCTTTTATTTTCAGGCTACTTTTAAGATTTTACTCCTGTCTTTTTTTCTGCAGTTTGCTTTTCTCGAGATCTTTTCCAACAGTTCTCACCTTGTTAGGAATATCTCAATCTGCTTCAATCTGTTTATTTTGTCTTTCATCAGTGATTAAAGAGTATTAACCATGATCTCTTTAGTCATTGCCTTTGTTCTTTTTAACTCTGTCTTCTTCTGGGAAGGTTTAGACATATATTAGAGCTTTTAACCCTATTATCTGTATCTTTTAACTTTTCTTCAATATTTTGTTTCCTTTCATTTCTCATTATTGCATTTGGGTTATTTCCTAGTAGTTTTCCATTATATTTTGTAGGTATTCTTTTTTAAAAATCTGTCATGTTTGCTTTTATATTTCCCTACATTCATCTTCCAGCTAGTATTTT
The DNA here is from genome assembly GCF_003265705.2 of Callorhinus ursinus. Taxonomy (NCBI): domain Eukaryota; kingdom Metazoa; phylum Chordata; class Mammalia; order Carnivora; family Otariidae; genus Callorhinus; species Callorhinus ursinus. Next base: position 109,739,783 of record NW_027397066.1, on the reverse strand, counting down.
GTTCCTTCAAATATTGTAAGCATAATTATTCTCTAAGTTCTATCTGATAATTCTAGGATTTAAAGTTATATTGTTTCTCTTGTCATTTTATTTGTTTCCAGATTTTCTGTTATCTTTGACAATATGCTGATTCTTTGCTCTCTTTCTCTCTCTCATGAACACAAACATACACACAAACACAAATATTATATTTCATATACTGTGCCAGGCATGATTCTAAATGATTTATGAGGTTAATTAATTTAATTATCAATATGGACCTACAAGTTAGTTACTCTTATATTCACTTTACAGTTGAGGAAACTGAAAAACACAAATATTAAATGACTTGGCTAAGTTCATACAGTTAATTCATGTAAATATTTTCTAAGTATACCTTGCGGTCTACGTGAATGTAATTTCCTCAAGAAGCTTTGCTTTTGCAGGCATTACCTACCCCAGACCACCTTAAATTGAGGTCAGAATTTGAGTCTCTGGACAACCTAGATGATCCCAATCTACAAGTATGTTCAGAGACTGGTTCATTCTTATTTATAATTTTCATTGAACTCTGTTAGCTTTTAATAGTCTAGCTTAGTGTAAGTGGGTCTCTGGCCAGACTCTCCATTTTATATTAGTCATAGGCATGAATTTCTGTCTCTTTCAGCTGAGGATTCCATTAAAACAAAAGTTCACATGGACTGGATGGGAAAATGACCTAATTTTGTGTTAACTGTCCTTCCTCAGATTCCATCTTCTCTGTTACCATGTGTTTCTTATAACTTTGTTCTTCTTCCTTTAGCTTTCATTGGATTGATTGAATAATTCCTTTTTTTCCCCTACATATACTCTTGACTTGAAGTAAATCACTATCCCTAGTTTATTCCTTGTGACACAAATACCTTATAATGTATAAATACTAATTTCCTCTTTCACTTTACAGGTATTTTAGTGTTTTCTAGTATTTGTTTTGCTGTATTATTTTTGTTTGCTTCAATATAGCAAATACTTTCTTTAGATTTACCGCCTGTTCATATATCCTAATATCTGCCTCTACTCATCATGGGTTCTACTCATCTATTCTTCATTGCTTCCAAAGTTCTATTATACTTTTAAAAAATATGATTTTTAAAATTAATCCTGCTTGTTCATGTCAGTAGAAGGAAATATGGGTCTTATATAACTTCCATCCTTCCCATAAGTAGAAGCGTGCAATTATTATTTCATTGTTTCTGTTATGTCTATTCTCTCTTTCTGGAACTCCTCCTAGATGTTCCTTGGCTCTCTCTATTCTATTCTGCGTGTCTTCTGACTCTTCATAGTTTCTATCTCTTTGTTAATGTTCTTCATTCTGAATAACTTCTGTATTCACCCTCTAGATTGTTGATCATCTATCTCTTCAGCTAGCTATAAGCTACTCTTTAAACTGACCAACAAAGCCCAAAATATTTACTATAGGGCCCTTTACAAAAAAAGTTTTCCAACTTCTGTTCTAGAATGATTTTGTACTTCCTCTGAAACCCCCAGTGTACAATGGCCAAAAAAATGATGTATCTGATAATATTTAATTTGATGCCTCAAGATCATTTAATAAGTTTGACACCAAAGAACACATGATGTATATCCCTGATATTACAAATTATCAGGAGAGAATACATATTTTTCCCCCACTAACTTCTCTAGTACTGATAGCCAAAATTCCTCTTCATTACTTTGTGCTGGTTAATGAATATTTATCTCACCTACCATATCAGTATAGGTCTAGTTATTAATCACCCCTTCAGTAATGAGTGACAAAGCCTGAATTTGTAAGTTCCTGTGTCCTTCTCTTCTGCCATCCAGAAAATTCAAAGCAATTGGCTGTGTTCGTTTTAAGACTTGCTGGTATTGGGATGCCTGGGTGGCTCAGTCGGTTAAACGGCTGCCTTCGGCTCAGGTCATGGTCCCAGGGTCCTGGGATCGAGTCCCACATCGCACTCCTTGCTCAGCGGGGAGCCTGCTTCTCCCTCTGCCTCTCCCCCTGCTTGTGCTCTGTCTCTCTCTGACAAATAAATAAAATCTTTAGAAAAAAAAAAAAAGACTTGCTGGTATTTCTAGCAGACATTGTTCTCTTTGTTTTCCTATAGTTTTAGGTATATGTATATATAGAAATCCCTAAAAATTTTAATATTAGAATTTGTTATTGAGATTTTTCAGGTAAATTAGCCTTCCATATAGACTAAATATAATTCTAAAGTCCAAGTTGTACTTTCTTTAGAAATAAAACTTAAACTTCCTAATAAGCATTAGAAAAATGTTTGAAAGAAGAGTGTTTAGTAAGTTATTTAGTAAGTTATTTATTATAGTAAGTTTTAGTAAGTTTATTCACTGATGTAAATAACAATTGAATAGTCAATCTGGGTTTCATTTGAAGATAGACCATGAGATAAACACAAATGATGCTTATTTTTAACAAAATAGGCTATAAATAATACATTGTACAAATTATCTGCTACAAGAATAGGTACTCCTCTATAAGTGCAATGTCAAAATCATTAGAAAAATATATGTTATATATAAATATATACATATATTTAACTCTATGAGGACTTGATTTGATTGGTTTTTGAAATAGTAATTTTCCAACACAGTCTCTCAGCATGTTATATTTACACAAGAGAAAACTCTTTAATCGTAAGAGTTTTAATTTATCCTGGTAATTTCATAAGAAAAAATGAGTAATTACTTTGGATCAGTCAATTTTACAGATAATCGTATTTCTTTATTTAAACCACAAAAAAGGAGAAAGAAATGAAAAAAAGCAAAGAACAAGCATATGCATAAAACATATAGAAAAATTCAGTTTTTTAGTTAAACTGAAATCAGTTTTGAAATATTTCTTTAGACACAGCTAAAATCTTCCTATTTTTGCTGGGTAACTAATAATTATCTTTTTAAATTTAATTGACTCAACATAGCAATGGGTTTTGAAGCAAACATACGATTTTGGAAAGTAAGTGATATATTTAGAGTGTTGACATTTAGAAAATGCGAGTTTTGTGAAATTTGTAATGTATTTTAGAATCGTAAATGTTAAGATAAATAAATAACACATTATATTTAATGAAATAAAAACAGAAGAATATTTTAAATACTTAAAGGCTCAAAGTTCTATTATAAGTACTCCTTTTCAATCAAGATCACAAATACCTAAATTAAAATTGCTTCAACTAACTATGTGTACTTACCTTAGAGATCTAGCTTGTGGCTCTGAACCCTGGTTTCACAGTATGATCACATGGTGAGTTTTATAGTACTCATTTCTTGATCTCACTCTAGCCTAATCAAAACAGAACTTAATTTTGTTTGTTTGGGTTTTTTTTAAGATTTTATTTATTTATTTGAGACAGAGAGAGAGAGAACAGGAGTGGGGTGAAGGAGGGGGGAGAAGCAGACTCACCATTGAGCAGGGAGCCAGTTGCAGGGCTCCATCCCAATACCAGGACTCTAGGATCATGACCCAAGCAGAAGGCAGATGCTTAACTGACTGAGTCACCCAGGCGCCCCAGACCTTACGTTTTTAAGAGGACATACGGGTAGTTTGAAATGGTTCACATTATTCTAATATATGCATGAGATTAAGAAACAATGAACATAGCTAGTCTATATGTAGTGAGCACCAACTGTAAATATTTAACCTGCCTGAAATATAAAGAGAGAATATATGCATGAAAGTGACATAAATGCAGGAATTCAAACCCAGCAGAATTTTTTACTCATTTGTTTAAAAATATGTTTAAAATATGAATTATACTTAAAGAAATTTATAACAGAAAATGCCATACAATTATTTTTTGCATAAAATATTTAGGCGTGTTAATTTATACCTTTAAATTTGACTTTCAGAAATAAAACATTTGGTAGCTGTTATAAAAACTATCTCGGGGCGCCTGGGTGGCTCAGTTGGTTGGGCGACTGCCTTTGGCTCAGGTCATGATCCTGGAGTCCCGGGATCGAGTCCCGCATTGGGCTCCCTGCTCAGCGGGGAGTCTGCTTCTCCCTCTGACCCTCTTCCCTCTCGTGCTCTCTATCTCTCATTCTCTCTCTCTCTCAAATAAATAAATAAAATCTTAAAAAAAAACTATCTCTACTTAAAGGAAGACCTATAATAATTGTGTTTTTTAAGTTTCTTCTTAAAAGATAAAACACTATTTTTCTTAACTTTGGGTAAAATAAGTTTAGGAAAACTACTGGATATTTCAATTAAAGACACAATTTTTTGCACAAAATATAGCGAAGTTGTAATTTTACTTATTGCCACTGCACAAATCCACTTTGGCTTCATTTGCAAAGGGTCACTGAATAACCTCCATGCTTTACCAATAATTTCTTACCATGAATGAAAAGATTTGGCTTTTCATCTTCCTTATTTTTTATTTACCTTCTTATTTAAAGTATCTTCCTGTATCTTTTGCTTCCAGTTTTTAACATTTTCATCTAGAGGGAAACAAATAATATTCCTGATTTTTAAGAGGGGCTTTCATGATCTTCCTCCTAAAATAAAAATAAACAGTAATATGATTTCAAAATATCAAAGTACATTTCTAATAATTCTACTGAAAATACCATTGCAGATAAGCAGCATAAATGGTGGTGGCTCTTAAAAATAATAAAGGATGACATCAGCAGACCAGAAAATTTATAAATTTTGGAATAGATGAAGCATATTGTATCCAACTGTTGGATAAAATAATCATTTTCTGTTACTGAATTTAGGTCACAAAGCCTAATGCCTGCTAATTGGCAAGTGGACATGTGTCTTTAAGAGCTGCCCAGAAATTTTACAATATCAGAGGATAGATCATTGGCAGCAAGAGCATATTTTTGTTACTAGGAAAGGAAAAAAGTGAATAACGTTAGTCTAGAAATTCAACATTATTCTATTTAACAGACAATGGCTATGTTGGTTGAAATTCAGGTTTAACGTGGTAGAAATTACCTAATCAGTAAATTGAGAAATATGCTGCTACAGACTCTAGGGAGACAGCAAACAATGGAGGAAGTAGTAATTTAAAGGAAGGAATATTTTAAAGGAAAATGAAAAGAAAACTGTACAGAAGAGAAATTCCTTTAAAAATTCAACCTATTCTATTTCCCCCCCATTCATCAGAGGGGGAGACAAACTATGAGGGACTATGGACTCTGAGAAACAAACTGAGGGTTCTAGAGGGGAGGGGGTGGGGGGATGGGTTAGCCTGGTGATGGGTATTAAAGAGGGCACGTTCTGCGTGGAGCACTGGGTGTTATGCACAAACAATGAATCATGGAACACTACATCAAAAACTAATGATGTAATGTATGGTGATTAACATAACATAATAAAAAGAACATGGTTATCAGATAAAAGGGACAAGAAAAAAATCATTTTGCCCTATTTCAGCACATTTTAGAAAATTAATTACCTTCTATAGTCCTGCTATATTTCATGGCAACATTATTAAATTGACTATTTTACATAATTAAAAAAATTCAACCTATTCTAGGCTTTTTAACTCTAACTTTCTAAATACTATAACTAGTTTCATAATTACAACTATTTTATTAGTCTGCTAGGGCTGCCATAACAAAAACTACAGACTGAACGATCTAAACAACAGAAATTTCTCTTCTCACAACTCTGCAGGCTGGAATTCCAAGATCAAAGTGCCAGCAGGGTCAGTGTCTGGGGAGACGTCTCTTCCGGTTTGCAGATGGCCTCCTTCTGCTGGACTCACATGACCTTTCCTCTGCTCTTCCCAGGAAAAAGACATCTCTGGTGTCTCTCCCTTTCCTAGTCTTAAAAAAACACCGGTCTTATCAGATTAGGGCCCCACTTCTTTGACCTCGTTTAAACTTAATTACTCTTCTAAGGGCTCTTTCTCCAAATATTGTCACACTGGGGATTAGGACTTCAATATATGAATTTTGAGGGGACACAAAACAAGGAAGAAGTGCATGAAGAGGAGCAGGAAATGAGTGTTAATTTTGTTTAGTTAAATTCAGTGCTATAGGACTCGCATCATGTGATTTCTGACCTCCTGGCACTCTCTCCTTGACTCTATAAATAAATTCTCTTTATTTTCTATATATCAGATGTTTAAGCTAAATTAAGCTGAGATTCTTTCATTCTTTTCAACAGTAGTATTTTATAACTTAAGGATTTTTTTTTCTGCAAGTGATAACAATATTGTACAAGTTAAGATGCTTTTTTTAAATTAAAGTGATATCTCATTAAAGCAAAGAGGTCAAAGTTACTTAAGAGAAAATTTAAATACATATATTTAATGTATATAATATATAATGTGATATGTATTATATATTGCATATAACATGTATATAATATATTATAATTATGCATTTATTATATATGTATTTATTATAGATTTACTCACACACACATATACACATTAAATCCAAAGGGAGATTACCAAGACAATTAAATCAATGACTCAATGAATTAATCAACAATAGATTTTTTTCCATCTTTCTATACAAGCAATTTTCTATTGACTTTTTGCAGTTTAGATCTCCTTGGGGGTAGAAATAACTTTAGAAATATAACAAATCATATTTAAGTAGGAAAAGAAGGGTTTTTTTTCTTTCTTTTCTTTCCTTCTTTTTAAATATAGCTCCTTTCTGTAGCTTTTGGCAGATATACCCTCACATTTTCTTGACCAAAACCAGTCATAGGAATAATCAATCAAAAACTAACAAATTTAAAATGTCACATTTTACCTATACTCAATATATTTACACCCAGAGATAAGGATAGGGTTACTTTCTGAATTTTAGATATGTGGAAATAACTGGGATTGTGTTGATAATGAGAAGTGTAATGGGTCTAGTGATTGCCATGAAATATATTAAATATATTAAATACAACTGTATTAAAAACTGTATATTCAGTGATGTGTCAGGTGTTCTCAAGATCACTTCAGGCTCAAGAATATACTACAATACTATACACCCAAGGTCTTGCTTATATATCATTTATTCTTATTGCTGGATATTATTTCATTATGTGCATGTACCACGATATATTCATCCATTTTACTCTTGATGGACATTGGGAAACTTCCGATTTGGGACAATTATCAATAAATATTTAATAAGCAATCTTTAACTTTTTGTGAAAAGTTTATGCATTTCTGTCAGGTTATTGCAGTGAAATTACTGGATCATTGGGTACACATTTGCTATGGTTGGAATGCTGATGTTCCCTCAAAATCTAGAATTGAGAGTACTGCTATAAGAAATACCTAAATATGTGGAAGCAGCTATGGTCTGGGGAATAGACAGAGAGACTGGGAGAGTTTGGAGGTTGCATGCTAGAAGAAACCTACACTGCAGTGAACGGACTGTTAAAGGTGATCATCATGAAGGCTCAGGAGAGGAGAGTTAGAAAGAAAATCTCAGTCTACTTGGAGAATATCTAAGTGGTTATAAACAGAATGTTCATAGAAACGGACAGTAAAGGCCATTTTGATGAAGTCTCACAGGGAGATGAGGAACATGTTATTGGTAACAAAGGAAAAAAGTGATTCTTGTTATGAAGTGGCAAAGAACTTGGCCCGATTCTGGTGCCGTGTTCCTCCACTGCCCCAGGTGCAGCTTCTGTGGGTCCTTGTGTGGCCAGCGATAAGTCCAACAAAGCACGGAGGGCATGGCTGTCTCTGCCTTGATTGCAAAGGATGGAGCTTCAGGCAGTGACCTAGTCAAGAGACATCAGGGGAGTGGGGTCACTGCAGAGAGCCCCCATTGAAGAAAATCCACTGGCTGCCCTAGACTCCGAACTATAGACCACCGGCAAGCAGCTACTGCTCAGGAGAGCTGTGGTGTAGCCGCTCCCAGCAGAGCAGAGAATGGGGCTGCCCAGAGCCTTGGGGCCTAAGCCTGCCTCAGTGATCTTAATTTTGAACTTGTTCAGGAACTCTTTACCCTTTGCCCTTTCCTATTTCTCCCTTTTGGAACAGAAATGTTCATCCAGTGACTGCCCCATCATAGCATTTAGGAAGAACATTATATGTTTGATTTCACAGATTAAGAGCTGGAGAGTAATTTGCCTAGGGATGAGTCATCTCATCCATACCTGATTTAGATGTGTTTTAAATGAGATGTTGTTGAACCAGTTAAGACTTTTGGGGCTACTGGAATGGAATTAATATATTTCATATGTGATAAGGACATGGATTTACAGGGACCAGAAGCAGACTGCTATAGTCTGAATATTTGTGGGCCCCCTCACCCAATTCATATGTTGAAATTCTAATACCCAAAGTTATTGGGTGTTATTGGGAGGTAGGGCCTTTGAGAGGTGCTTAGGTCTTAGGGTGGAGCCCTCATTAATGGGATCAGTGTTCTTATGAAAGAGATGACAATAGCTCCCCAGCCTCCTTCTACCATGTGGGGACACAGAAAGAAATCACCATCTATGAAACAGGAAGTTGGTTCTCAAGGACCTACCATGTGGAATCTGCTGGTACCATGATCTTGGCCTTCCCAGTCTCCAGAACCATGTAAAATAAATTTCTGTTTATAAACTACCCACTTAGTAGTATTTTGTTATAGCACCCTGAATGGACAAAGACAGCATATGTGTAGCTGTAATAGATAGAATCAAATACTTTCCAAAGTAGTTGCAACAATTTATTGTCAATCAGCATCACTTGAGAGCTTCAGTTGTAAGGTCATTTTGGAGTAGTCTTCCTCTCTTTTAATGATTTATATGAATATTTTTAGATTGTGGATACAATATTTTTGTTTATGTACACTCAGGGATTTTTAAAGCAAATTTTATGAGAAAACTGTGGCTCTGGGCTAAAATAACAAGCTCTGAAGTTAATTCTGAGAGATAAGATTATTAGAGACTATCCTCTGATATTTACCTCCCCAGGGGTGGGTGTTTACATTTCAAGAGAGAATGAGACCTTGTAGAGACATTCCAGGGTTTGTACAGCTGGAAACTCTAGTCTTAGTTTTCCCCTGGAGAGATTTATTTGCATTCCAAAGAGCTAGAGTAAGAAATCAAAATTCTTCCCATTATGTTACCATGGAAACTCTCTCAGAAGGTGTCAGAGCAGCTGGTCACTCTTTTACATGAACGCCCAGATTCTTTTTGCCAGGGTTCCTTGCCTTTATAGACCCCATTATCAGTACTATGACATCTCCCTTGCATTGCATCACCACAGGGGAAGAACTAGGGCAAAGAAGAGCTAGGCAAAAGGCAGCCATTTTCCTCTGCTCTCTATATTCTTCTGGTGCCAAACACCCTGGGATTTGAGCATATCTCAGAACAATCCGTGACTCTGCTCCTTGTGTTTTGGCACCAACTGAATCTCTGGAGTCAGCAGTTGAAAGTCTCTTGACTGCTAGAAACAACTTAATTTTACATAGAAGACACTAAATCAAACACATTGACCTCGATAAGGCCAATTAAACATATTCCATTATATAATGTACTAAATTCATTTCAAAAATTGTTCACAATATATAGTAATATAGTTTCTTATATTTTCCTTTAAAAAAAGATTATTATTTTAGAGAGAGAGAGAGAACACACACGTGAGCAGGGGAGGGGCAGAGGGAAAGGGCAAGGGAGAGAATCTCCAGTGACTCTTTGCTGAGCACAGAGCCCAACTCAGGGCTCGATCCCATGACCCCAAGATCATGACCTGAGCCGAAAATCAAGTCAGATGCCTAACTGACTGAGCTGCCCAGGTGCCCCTCTAATATTATTTTCTATGACAAGCAATGTTACAGTTGAAATTCTTTTTACTGTACCCTTGTGTCTATGTATACTCATTATATGTGTAACACTAATTTTATTTATTTATACCCAGAAGTACTGAGACATAATTATATATCACATTTTATATTGAAATATAAAATACAGTAAATTATGCAAGGTATTGACAAATAATAGTGTTTGAAAGGTTTTTTTCCTTTACATTTCTTGCCAACATTTGCCAAATTACCCAAAATCCTGTGCTCCTTAGCATTTAACATTATTTTTTATTTTTTAAAAATTTTATTTATTTGGCACACAGAGAGACAGCCAGAGAGGGAACACAAGCAGGGAAAGTGGGAGAGGGAGAAACAGGCTTCCCACAGAGCAGGGAGCCTGATACGGGGCTTGATCCCAGGACCCTGGGAACATGACCTGAGCCAAAGGCAGACACTTAACGACTGAGCCACCCAGGCACCCTGCATTTACTTTTATTTTAACTCTCAACTATTTTTCTTGATACCTGGGTTTTTTTTATCTGTCTATATAGATTTCTGATTCTCCTAAATATCTTTTGAAAAATAACTGCATGCAAGAGATATAGTTGGTTTCCTTCATATTCAAATTTAGTAAACTGTTTCACTGAAAAAAAGAGTAACAAAATGGAAACAAAAGTAGGTCAGTATTTTGCTTAGTGATTACAGATCACTAAGATATTGATTACATGTACAAATAAAAAGATTGAGAGAAATGAATTAAAGTCATTTTATACTGTCAGGAAAATAGAGGCTTAATATGTAAATAAGTTAAGTATCACAATTTCAATGTAGAAAAATGTTATTTTAAAATTCATGAAAAGCAACTGCTACATAAGAATATAAGAATAATATTTGAAAAAAAATTGAATTCGGAAGTGATAATCTTACAAGTCCCTGAAAATCTTTAGTAAAAAGTTCAGATTATGAAAATTTGGCTTTAATAAATTAAAAAAGAAATGGGTAAAATCATATAAAATTTTAATGATGTAAAGATTATTTTAAGTGGCTCTAGATTCAACACACTCAGTTTTAAATAATCATTCTGAGAATTTATCATTAATTTTTATCAAGAGATTTAACCCATTTTCAGATACAGAACATTTACAAATGAGCTGTTTCAAAAAAAGGAAAAAATCAGTATGGCTTTATTAACATATATCACAAAAAAAAGCAGTTCTTTTACGAGTATTTCAAGAAATTTCATTTTAAATATGTGCAACTGAGGCGGAGTATCTGAAAATTTTTACCAAGTCCTCAAATAAGTGAATCAGTAACTCAGTTTTTCAGGAAATGCAAAGTGCCTTAATTTCCTCATCTGTGAAAGGTTCACAGAGTAAATGATTGAATGAGAATATAAACTTAGTTTGATCCCAGGGTTTATCATTTTTAAGAGTATGGATTGTTGAAAAGGATTTAGTGAAGTGTTTCTCGTGTATAATGACTTTACTTAAGGTTATCTAGGGTCATAATCATAATAAAATATTTTGAAAATTCTTTTGAAAGCTCTAAATATTTTAATAAATCCTTGCATGTACTCTGAGATATGATGGAATTGTCTTTGGTCTTTAAGGCAAAAGCAATTAGGTTCTGAAATCAAGATTGATATGAGAATATAATGCCTATTTGATGTTATGTTGGAGTCTAGAAATCAAATCTCATCAGGAAAAGGAAATGAGTATAAAAGTGCTCCGTGTCTTCTTAGTCATCCCACCTCACTTTGTAAAGTAATCACTTTACATAATTTTCTCCTTTTATTGTTATGTAGCATTATTCATTCCTGTTCTTGGCTTGCCTTTGCTCTTTGCTGTTTATCCACCAGAGTTAAGTAAACAATCTTAAAAGCCTAATGTGTATATTTTGATATTTTTATCCATACTCATGACCTAATATTCATATCTTATATATAGGGATATGAATTCCTTTATATTTTTGATATCTTTATATATACATATTTTTCATGACTCATTTTCATCTGATACCCACCTAGTGAATAAAATACTTCAGTTGAAGAGTACAACACTGAGAAAAATATATTAAGTGAACACTAGTAGATAATATTAAACACCAGAATTTTTGAAGTGTCAAAATAGTTTTTCTCTCATCCCATAATTAATTCATTTCGAATGTCCTTGGGCTGCAAGCCGAGTTAGTAGTTAAAAAAAAAAAAACACCTTTGGGAAAAAAGTAAAGTCCAAATACAAGTGGGCATGCAAATGTATATGCATAGGCACAACACACAAAGACAGTAGACACACACACACACACACACACAACCACAAGGAGGATTACAAATTTATAGCCAAAGGATCTCAAAAAGTATGTGGGTATTTCAACATTTATTAAAATAAGTGAGATCTGCTATATATCTGCTAACAAAATAAACAAGCAATCACTGAATACACAACCTTCTCCTTGCCTGTTTCTCTTTATGAAAATGCCCATGAATTGGATTTGAGAGCAGGACAACCTAGGGCTTGTATGAAAAGGCAAAGAAAATAACACTTGATTCCAAAAGGCAACAGTGGTGACCATATATAAACCTGACCTTTAGAAGATCATTCAGCCAACGATATACTTAATCAAACTTGTTTTTAAAAAATACAGCCTTGAGGAAATAAATCAATAACATTTCTAGTAAACAGAAATGTTATTACATCTGTTTGAAGACTTTTGAACTGTTTCGTGATTCTGTCAAACATTTGTTTTTGTCTGTATTTTTTGCAGGACATCATTTCATGATTAAATAATTTGATGTTTTCTGATATATCAAATTAGATTCTCTGTGATATTTTGAAAATATATCAATGAATCTTTTTTTATTATGTTATGTTTATCACCATACATTACATCATTAGTTTTTGATGTAGTGTTCCATGATTCATTGTTTGTGTATAACACCCAGTGCTCCATGCAGCCCGTGCCCTCTTTAATACCCATCACCAGGCTAACCCATCCCCCCACCCCTCCCCTCTAGAACCCTCAGTTTGTGTCTCAGGGTCCATAGTCTCTCATGGTTGGTCTCCCCCTCCGATTTCCCCCCTTCATTCTTCCCCTCCTGCTATCTTCTTCTTCTTCTTCTTCTTCTTCTTCTTTTTTAACGTATAATGTATTATTTGTTTCAGAGGTACAGGTCTGTGATTCAACAGTCTTACACAATTCACAACCCTCACCATAGCACATACCCTCCCTGATGTCTATCACCCAGCCACCCCATCCCTCCCACCCCCCACCACTCCAGCAACCCTCAGTTCGTTTCCTGAGATTAAGAATTCCTCATATCAGTGAGGTCGTATGATACGTGTCTTTCTCTGACTTATTTCGCTCAGCATAATACCCTCCAGTTCCATCCACGTCATTGCAAATGGCAAAATTTCATTCCTTTTGATGGTTGCATAACATTCCATTGTATATATATACCACATCTTCCTTACCCATTCATCTGTCGATAGACATCACAGATGTTGGTGGGGATGCAGGGAAAGGGGAACCCTCCTACACTGTTGGTGGGAATGCAAGCTCGTGCAGCCACTCTGGAAAACAGTATAGAGGCTCCTCAAGAAGTTGAAAATAGAGTTACCATATGACTCAGCAATTGCATTACTGGGTATTTACCCCAAAGACACAAATGTAGGGATCTGAAGGGGTACATGCACCCCATTGTTTATAACAGCAATATCCACAATAGCCGAACTGTGGAAAGAGTCAGTGATTCTTAGCATTCTTTTTTTTTTAATTCTTAAGATTTTTGACAATTTATTTTACAAATCAGTAGTAGGAACACCTTTACCAATATAGGCCAAAAAAAAATTAGAAAAGCAAACCATTCTTTTTTTTTTTTTAGATTTTATTTATTTATTTGACAGAGAGAGAGACAGCGAGAGCAGGAACACAAGCAGGGGGAGCAGGAGAGGGAGAAGCAGGCTTCCCGCCAAGCAGGGAGCCCGATGTGGGACTCGATCCCAGGACCCCGGGATCATGACCTGAGCCCAAGGCAGACGCTTAACGACTGAGCCACCCAGGCGCCCCAAAAGCAAACCATTCTTAATAATATAATATCAAAAATGTTATCTGTACTTAAGAGTTTGCACTGTGTATTTTTCTAAAGAAATGATACAGTTGTTAAATAAAGTGAGGGGAATCTGTAAAAACTAGAAGAAACAAAATATACAAATCTAAACAGTCAAGCCAGCAATGAAGATGGCCTTTGCCAAAGAAGTATCTGCTTGAACTTGAATGCTACAAAGTCTAGAGACTAAGTAATGGGGTATCAGAGCAGAAACTCCCACATAAAGTTGATTTACCAGTTAGATATACTTAAAACACACATATACAGACACATACACATGCACACTCCATGTAGGTAGATGTCGGTATAATCTGTGACAGCCTCATCCCTAGTCAAAGACAAAGAAAGAAAGAAGGAGGGAATGAAGAAGTGAAAGGGAAAGTTAAAAAAAATGAAAACAGGAGACAGAGTAAAGGCAAGGTGGGTGAGGGAGGCATAAGTACTAATGAAGCAGTTGTAGAAAAGAAAATAGGTGTGCTAATAGATTTTTTCCAAGTATATTTTTTAAAAATCCGGTGAAATAAATTCCCAGAAAAAAATGAATAAAACTAACCCATCATGGGTTGGCGATCAGGGGGTAGAATGTTCTTAAAACCATTAAAGTGATGGAGGAAGTAGATTATGAATTTCTGTAAAGAAAACCATATGTGCGTGGAAAGAAATATTTAAGGAAAAATAATTCAAGTCCATTCAAGCTGATACAGTGAGAGTCAGAGATTAGAATCATCTTAATATCTAGCCCAGACAATGACAACATTAGAAAAGAAATTGTCATTGATCTCATCGATGAACAGAAATGTAAAAATCTTAACCAAATGATTAAAAAGTCAATGCCACAACGTATACAAAATTGCAACATATCCTCAAAATCCAAATTGGATTTTGGATATTGTTCTAATATTAGTAATTATAATGATCTAAATTACTAGATAAAAGAAAATATAAAATCAATAGAGATAATAGAATATAGAGAAATATAGAGAAAAAAGAATCTTACAATTATCCCAATTAAATGCACTCCACTTCAATACCTACTAATACCAAATCTTTTAGTAAAATAGGAACAGACAAAAACTTTATACTTTGATAGATGATAGTTGTGAAATATTTAAGTGTTGCTTTAAAAATAAGGAACAGTGTAGCATACTTTCAGCAATTCCATCAAATAATGTGTTAGCTTTTGTGTCCAGTATGCTAAGGCCAGATAAATGAAGAGCATTTGCAAGGACTGGAAAATAGGAAACCACTTATATGTTATCGAATAAACTAAAAATTTATCAAAGAATGTCTCATAATCTCAAAACACTGTACCATACTATATGTATTATCAAGAACTTTGTGTGTTTTGTACCAAAGAAGTTTCTCCATATTTATTTACTAATATTTTCTTGTGAAAGAGATGCATCATGGAGTTATTTAATCTTCTTGGATTCTCTAGTAACCTTTTTTAAAACTACACTAATAGTTATAATGTCTACCTCTTATTTCAGGTTCTCTACTTATCCTTGCTAATAACGCCTAGCTTCTGCCTAACTTTGCTTGATTCTTTATTAGCTGTCCTATAGACTGGAAAATCTGACCTTGGGATTGTTAGAAGAATTAATTGAAATGACCTAATTAAATAACCTAGAACAGAGCATAGCATATGGAAAATGATGAATATAATAGCAGAATATTGTTATTGCTTATTTATTTTATTGCCTATTACTCAAAAAAACTATGTATAGGTTTTTATTACTCTCCCTCATATACTGATGATCTGTGTATAATTTGCTAAATTTCTAGGTGTCTTCATTTTTTTTGAGAATATATATTTTTACATTTTTATTATTAACATATGTTGACATACAGTGTTATATTATTTTCTAGTGTACAGCATGATTATTCAACATATTCTATACGATGCTCAGTGCTCACCACGGTTAAGTTAAGATTGACTATAATCCTTATGCAGTACTTTTTATCTCTGTGACTTATTTATTTTATAATATGACATTTGTACCACTTAATCCTCTTCACTCATACCCCCTCCCCTCTGGCAACCACTAGTTTTTACTCTGCATTTATGAGTCAGTTTCTGGGTTTTTTTTGTTTTTTTTTTAAGTTTCCACATAGTGGTGAAATCAGATGGTGTTCATGTTTCTCTGTCTGACTCATTTCACTTAGCATAATGTAGGTGTCTTCATCTTGAATTATCTAGATGGGTGTTCTCTTTGGTATTTTATGTATTCTGATGATAGGAAGAGAGAGAAACTATTTTGTGTTGGGGGGGTGAAGATTTCATATACCACTATTTTTCCACTATTTTACAGTGCCCTAACACTCATGTTTAACAGAATCTGAAACGAATTTGTAGCTTTATGTTCAAATATATTGTTATAGTAGCACTCATCCCATTGCATTAAAATTCCTCTTTCATCAATCTGTTTGTATAAAGGCAGGGTTCTTTTCATTTTTATGAACAGTTAGAATAATGTTTGACCCAAAATATAAGGTTTTACATTAGTTTTAAAATGAATAATCACGTATCAATAAATTTAACTTTTAAAGATAGCATTCGTCCTATTATAGGGAGTGCTTTCAAATTTATAAATGACCCATAATTCAGGGGGATTCTAAACTGCTGACTCTTAACAAGCTTCATAGCTCCAGGGCTGCCTCCTCAAAATGTAAACTGTACAGTAGTGGAAAAATAGTGGTATATGAAATCTTCACCCCCCCACACACAAAATAGTTTCTGTTTCTAAGGACTACAGTGATTTAGAGAAATTTTCTGCCTCTTGCTTTTGTTCCCATTTGGCAGATTCTTTTCAAGACTGTGCTTTTAGTGGTAAATAGTATCTTTTCCAGAGTTTTTTGTGATCTGCTTTTTCTGTGATCTTTCTCTGCTACTCCTTTATCTTCTCTCTCTCTACTTCCCAGTGTTCCTACAACTTTGTTTCTTTTTCTAATTGTTCATCAAATTTTCAGCCTTTCTGGACATATCATAATTCTCAAGGGCTTGATTTTCTTTACCCCTCTTTGATTGTCCCACCCACAGTTTTTCAAACTTACTTGAAATTCACAGCATGGGGAGATTTTTATTTCAACTTACGATTTGTTTTTCAGATCTATCTATCCAAGATTCTTCCTAGAGTTCTCTCCTTTCAGAGATGACTTTCTTTTTTTGACATTTAAAAAATTTCTAAAGCTTATAGGTAAGTTAATAATTTTGTTTCACTTTCTGTTCTATCCGATATACAACATTTCATTATGAAGTTTGTGCAGATTCCCTACTACCCCAGCTTTTAAAAAAATCTCACCTGTTAGTTTTCTGTTTTTGTGTTTTTATTTAACATTTCTGTCTGATCTGTTATTCAAAGGATTTGTGGAGATTCAAATCTTCACATATAAAATGACTACATATGAAATCATGTATTTCCCCTCTCCTGAATTATAAAATGTGAATGTCTACCGATTCCATGTTAAGCAAACAAAACAAAACAAAACAACCCAAAACATAATGCATTTACACTTCCTTCCATATGTCCCTTATTTTTTCAATACTACCTGTGCATTTTAAAGATTTATCATATCCATATTTTGTAACTCTAACCGCTGATGGTTATTTTTCTTTGTTTTTATGTAATGTATCTAAAACTCACTGTGACTCATTTGATGGCTGCATCTCTATATTGATATCTAGGATAGTTGCAACTCATCTTTTTTTTTCTAAAGAAAAAATTTTATGTGAAAATATTTTATGTGAAAGTATCTACAGTTCTTTATTTTTAATACTTTGATAACAAATCATTTGGTTATAATTTTTGGTCATATATTCCCTCCCTTATCATTCTTCAAACATTATAGCTTTGTTTCTGTAAGTAAATGTTGATGGTTACATTCTGTAATTCCTTGCTGATCTTCTTTTCTTTTAAGAATATTAAGAATATTAAAATATTACATTTTCATACAAGGATGCTTTAGAATTATTCTTAATTATTAAAGCTTAATAATTTAATCACTATGCATCTCATTTTGTATTATTGATTTAATTTTCCTGGAATGTGATATATCATTGTGTTTGAAGATAAGTCTTTTCCTGTATTACAGGAAAATTTTCTTCTATACTATGAAACATGTTCTCATACCTTCAGTTGTTAACACTATCTGAAACATCAATTATCCTTATATCTGAGTGTCACAATGAAGGAAGTTTGTTCATTTAGTCATTATCTGTATTAAGCCTTTGGGTTCCAACTGAGTAAAAAAAAAAAATGGAATATCTTCACAAATACACAGAACGTTTAAACTTACCTATAAGTATTTCATAAATTTAGCTATTTTAATTAATTTTATTATGCTCAAATAATAAAGTCCTCCCATTTGGTCTTATATTGATAAAGGCTTCTGGATATTGGAAATCTATATTTGAATGAGAAACCCTTGGACTATATGGTACTATTTAGGAGAATGGTCATATTGGCTAAGCAACAAATAAAGGCACTTACAGATCATAGCTTAATTTAATTTGTAACTTAATGAAGTTGGTTTTTTTTCTGTAAATATATTACAGAATGTAGTGTTATATCTATTATCATACTCCATAATGTTCAAATATTCTGATTATGCCATTATTAATTTGTAAAATTATGATGTAAACAGAATTTGCGAGTTCAAATACACATTGTCCCGTCTACTGGGGTTTCCTCAGAAGTGCCTTAAAACCAACATAATTATATATCACGTTTTATATTGAAATATAAAATACAGTAAATTATGCAAGGTATCGACAAATAATAGTGTTTGAAAGGTTTTTTTCCTTTACATTTCTTGCCAACATTTGCCAAATTACCCAAAATCCTGTGCTCCTTAGCATTTAACATTATTTTTTATGTTTTAAAAATTTTATTTATTTGGCACACAGAGAGACAGCCAGAGAGGGAACACAAGCAGGGAGAGTGGGAGAGGGAGAAACAGGCTCATTGCTGTTCTTACCCTTCAATTTAGTCCCTGTCTTAAAAATATCTCCATCATTTTTGGTATTATGAATTACAGTTCTCTATAAAAATTCCTTTGTACCTTGTTTTTATGTCAAAATAATTTAAAAAACAAAGTGCTACATATAAATGCTGCTTAATCCCTCTGTATTTTTTTAAAGATTTTTAGAAATTTCTAGTTTACAAAATACATTCAAATATATCAATTCAATTAACTAATATCTCAAATCCTTGAGGTAATCATGGCCCTATTATATTAACGTACAAACATATTTGTGTAATGAATTACACCAGACTTGGTTTGGGTGAGCAGGAGTCAGAGAAATATTGGGGCATCAGTTGGAATAAAGGCCTTCATGGGAGGGGGACTACCAGACAGACCTCTCTCACATGGTTGTTCATGATTAATTCAAGTAACAGCACTGGAATTAAAGGTTTATGCTAACTCTAACTTTGTAATTTTTCCCCACAACAGATTTGAATATCTTATTTTTAAGGAAAGAAAAATATATAATCATATAAATGTTTGTATCCTGAAATAGATTTATTTTCATTTGTTGCTAGTGTCTTCCATATTTTATGTGAGTGTCAGAAACTATTTTAGATTTTTAAGAGTAAACATATATGCAATATTGCTTTTAAAAATGAGTTTATGCTGAGATGATTTCGAAGTAATATAATGTAATTAGATGACAAATTTTTTCTGATACACATAATCTAGCACTTCTATTTTTCAGACATTCATAAGACAATATAAAATTGGTTGTACTGAGTCACCAAATTAAACATTCAAATTATCCTACAGCTCCAGAAATAGCCCATAAGTAAAAGGAATTTCATATTGGAATAGCTGAAACTCATTAGCTAATTCATTAAATTGTGTCAAAGTATTGTCTCTGAATTATATCAGTTAGAGAATAAGAAGGCACACAAAAGGAGCTGAATTAACAGTGCACATAAAGTACACATTGCAGATATTTTTAAAAAATCCTAATGCTACATTTGTGTCAGCCAATACAGTTGAAATAGGTGAGTAGCACAAGTTATAAAAAATAATATAATTATTTATTTTTATAGAATATTTGAGGATTATAAAATTAATTAATTCTATTATCAAAAAGGTAAAAAAAGACACTATATCAATAGGATCACAACTAAGCTTACTGCCTAACTACAACAGCTATTTTGGTCTTGGTATATTTTCATACCATTTTATTAATATCTGAGGTGAAAACAGAGATATAGCCTACAATCACTTTTGTGATCAATAATTTACTTAAAGTACATCATACATATAAAAGTCCAATTCACACTAAACATGTGAAAAATAAAACTATTTGTCCTTCCTACTCTTTATCCCCAAATTTACTCCTCCAAACTTCATAACTGTGTTAGTAATTCCAACTTACTCTAATTGTTCAAGCTAAAACATTGGCAGAATCATTGACTTTTTTCTCTAATGTATAGGGTTAAAATATATCTGGTTTGCACAGAACAACTCCAGTTTGCAGTTTTTGCCTCATATAATTACATATAGCATGCCATGTCACTCTTAAGTGTTTCGTTTGGGGCAATAAATTCTACCATTACCTTATTCCATAGTGCACATACAACCCACTGGAAAGGCCTTCAAGAATACCTTTATAAATATAGTCTGAATCTGGTCACTTCTCCTCCCCACCTTTACCATCTGGTCCAAGCCTCTATTAGCCCACATTAGAAATAGTTTACATACTCGTTTCCTCACTGGTCTCCCTGTTTTCTCTTTTGCTAAACTGTAGTCTATTTTTACATAGCAGTCATAGATGATATTGCTAAATCTGTAAAGACGTTATTACTTTTCTGTTCATACTCTTCATTGGCTGTCAATCAAGTAAAAAAGCAAACTCTTTACATTTCCTAGGCATCCCCACATGCCCTGGACTTACTGCATCTCAGACCTCATCTTCTCTGCTCTATCAACATGGCATCCTTTCAGGAACACCACAGGTACATTCTAACCCCAAGGACTTATTTAATTCTTCCGATCTCTGAAAAAATCTTCCCGTTTTTATGCTCTTGGCTCACTGTCTCATAAACATTCATTGTACTCAAATGGTTCTACTCAGTGACCTCCTCTCCTCAGAATGCCCTAGTCCCCATTCCTCCTTTTTTGTTTGTGGTAGTAATTAGCACCATTTGGCATAAAACACATTATACTATGTGATACTATTTATTGTTTTTCTCACAATGCTAGAATATAAACTCCATGAAGGCAATACAATTTGAATTTTTTTTTGAGCTTTCAATCACCCTTTTATTGAATAAGGGGATGAACTCCAAATTTGTGGTTTCACTCTCACCTATTACTCTGGAAATTGTGTGTTGTTCCCAAATCCATCACCACATACACAACCACACTTCTTGTCCTTCATGCTCCCTAGCAACTGCACAGGGAAAGGGTATTTTTTTTTCTTAATTTTACCAGGCTAACCCATCCCTCCACCCCCACCTCCCTCCCTTTAGAACCCTCAGTTTGTTTCTCAGAGTCCATCGTCTCTCCTGGTTCGTCGCCCCCTCCGATTCCCCCCCTTCATTCTTCCCCTCCTGCTATCTCCTTCTTTTCTTCTTTTTTTTCTCTTAACATATATTGCATTATTTGTTTTAGAGGTACAGATCTGTGATTCAATAGTCTTGCACACTTCACAGTGCTCGCCACAGCATATACTCTCCCCAATGTCTATCACCCAGCCACCCCATCCCTCCCACCGCCCCACCACTCCAGCAACCCTCAGTTTGTTTCCTGAGATTAAGAATTCCTCATATCAGTGAGGTCATATGATACATGTCTTTCTCTGATTGACTTATTTCGCTCAGCATAACACCCTCTAGTTCCATCCACGTTATTGCAAATGGCAAGATCTCATTCCTTTTGATGGCTGCATAATATTCCATTGTGTATATATACCACATCTTCTTTATCCATTCATCTGTCGATGGGCATCTTGGCTCTTTCCACAGTCTGGCTATTGTGGACATTGCTGCTATAAACATCAGGGTGCACGTAACCCTTCAGATCCCTACATTTGTATCTTTGTGGTAAATACCCAGTAGTGCACTTGCTGGGTCATAGGGTAGCTCTATTTTCAACTTTTTGAGGAACCTCCATACTGTTTTCCAGAGTGGCTGCACCAGCTTGCATTCCCACCAACAGTGTAGGAGGGTTGCCCTTTCTCCGCATCTCCGCCAACATCTGTCGTTTCCTGACTTGTTCATTTTAACCATTCTGACTGGTGTGAGGTGGTATCTCATTGAGGTTTTGATTTGGATTTCCCTGATGCTGAGCAACGTTGAACAATTTTTCATGTGTTTCTTGGCCATTTGGATGTCTTCTTTGGAAAAATGTCTGTTCATGACTTCTGCCCATATCTTGATTAGATTATTTGTTCTTTGGGTGTTGAGTTTGACAAGTTCTTTATAGATTTTGGATACTAGCCCTTTATCTGATAAGTCATTTGCAAATATTTTCTCCCATTCTGTCGGTTGTCTTTTGGATTTGTTGACTGTTTCTTTTGCTGTGCAAAAGCCTTTTATCTTGATGAGGTCCCAATAGTTCATTTTTGTCCTTGCTCCCCTTGCCTTTGGCAATGTTTTTAGGAAGAAGTTGCTGCGGCTGAGGTCAAAGAGGTTGCTGCCTGTGTTCTCCTTTAGGATGTTGAAGGACTCCTGTCTCACGTTTAGGTCTTTCAACCATGTTGAGTTTATTTTTGTGTGTGTTATAAGGAAATGGTCCAGTTTCATTCTTCTGCATGTGACTGTCCAATCTCCCAACACCGTTTGGTGAAGAGACTGTCTTTTTTCCAACGGACATTCTTTCCTGCTTTGTCAGAGATGAGAAGACCATAGAGTTGAGGGTTCATTTCTGGGCTCTCTATTCTGTTCCATTGATCTGTGTATCTGTTTTTGGCCAGTACCAAATCTGATGGTGACATCAAATTGATGATGACAGTTTTATAATAGAGCTGGAAGTCCGGAATTTTGTTGCCGCCAACTTTGCGTTTCTTTTTGAACATTCCTCTGGCTATTCCGGGTCTTTTTTGGTTCCATACAAATTTTAGGATTATTTGTTCCATTTCTTTGAAAAAAGTGGATGGTATTTTGATGGGGAATGCATTGAATGTGTAGATTGCTCTAGGTAGAATTGACATCTTCATAATATTTGTTCTTCCAATCCATGAGCGTGGAACGTTTTTCCATTTCTTTGTGTCTTCCTCAATGTCTTTCATGAGTATTTTATAGTGTTCTGAGTACAGAAGCTTTGCCTCTTTGGTTAGATTTATTCCTAGGGATCTTATGGTTTTGGGTGCAATTATAAATGGGATCAACTCCTTAATTTCTATCTCTTCTGTCTTGTTGTTGGTGTATAGAAATGGCACTGATTTCTGTGCATTGATTTTATATCCTGCTACTTGACTGAATTCCTGTATGAGTTCTAGCAGTTTTGGGGTGGAGTCTTTTGGGTTTTCCACATAAAGTATCATATCTTCTGCAAATAGTGAGAGTTTGGCTCCTTCTTTGCTGATTCAGATGACTTTGATTTCTTTTTGTTGTCTGATT
>NW_027397066.1:109647900-109715983 GCF_003265705.2 Callorhinus ursinus | reverse complement strand
ACGTTGAACAATTTTTCATGTGTTTCTTGGCCATTTGGATGTCTTCTTTGGAAAAATGTCTGTTCATGACTTCTGCCCATATCTTGATTAGATTATTTGTTCTTTGGGTGTTGAGTTTGACAAGTTCTTTATAGATTTTGGATACTAGCCCTTTATCTGATAAGTCATTTGCAAATATTTTCTCCCATTCTGTCGGTTGTCTTTTGGATTTGTTGACTGTTTCTTTTGCTGTGCAAAAGCCTTTTATCTTGATGAGGTCCCAATAGTTCATTTTTGTCCTTGCTCCCCTTGCCTTTGGCAATGTTTTTAGGAAGAAGTTGCTGCGGCTGAGGTCAAAGAGGTTGCTGCCTGTGTTCTCCTTTAGGATGTTGAAGGACTCCTGTCTCACGTTTAGGTCTTTCAAC
This sequence comes from Callorhinus ursinus, assembly GCF_003265705.2. Taxonomy (NCBI): domain Eukaryota; kingdom Metazoa; phylum Chordata; class Mammalia; order Carnivora; family Otariidae; genus Callorhinus; species Callorhinus ursinus. The sequence continues at coordinate 109,715,579 of NW_027397066.1, read as the reverse complement.
CATGTTGAGTTTATTTTTGTGTGTGTTATAAGGAAATGGTCCAGTTTCATTCTTCTGCATGTGACTGTCCAATCTCCCAACACCGTTTGGTGAAGAGACTGTCTTTTTTCCAACGGACATTCTTTCCTGCTTTGTCAGAGATGAGAAGACCAGAGAGTTGAGGGTTCATTTCTGGGCTCTCTATTCTGTTCCATTGATCTGTGTATCTGTTTTTGGCCAGTACCAAATCTGATGGTGACATCAAATTGATGATGACAGTTTTATAATAGAGCTGGAAGTCCGGAATTTTGTTGCTGCCAACTTTGCATTTCTTTTTGAACATTCCTCTGGCTATTCCGGGTCTTTTTTGGTTCCATACAAATTTTAGGATTATTTGTTCCATTTCTTTGAAAAAAGTGGATGGTATTTTGATGGGGAATGCATTGAATGTGTAGATTGCTCTAGGTAGAATTGACATCTTCATAATATTTGTTCTTCCAATCCATGAGCGTGGAACGTTTTTCCATTTCTTTGTGTCTTCCTCAATGTCTTTCATGAGTATTTTATAGTGTTCTGAGTACAGAAGCTTTGCCTCTTTGGTTAGATTTATTCCTAGGGATCTTATGGTTTTGGGTGCAATTGTAAATGGGATCAACTCCTTAATTTCTATCTCTTCTGTCTTGTTGTTGGTATATAGAAATGGCACTGATTTCTGTGCATTGATTTTATATCCTGCTACTTGACTGAATTCCTGTATGAGTTCTAGCAGTTTTGGGGTGGAGTCTTTTGGGTTTTCCACATAAAGTATCATATCTTCTGCAAACAGTGAGATTTTCACTTCTTCTTTCAGGATTTGGATGCCTTTGATTTTTTTGTTGTCTGATTGCTGTGGCTAGGACTTCTAATACTATGTTGAATAGCAGTGGTGATAGTGGACATCCCTGCCACATTCCTGACCTTAGGGGGAAAGCTCTCAGTTTTTTCCCCATTGAGAATTATATTCGCTGTAGGTTTGTCATAGATGGCTTTTAAGATATTGAGGTATGTACCCTCTATCCCTATACTCTGAAAAGTTTTGATCAAGAAAGGATGCGGTACTTTGTCAAATGCTTTTTCTGCATCTATTGAGAGGATCATATGATTCTTGTTCTTTCATTTGTTAATGTATTGTATCACATCGATGGATTTGTGGATGTTGAACCAATCTTGCAGCCCAGGGATATATCCCACTTGATCATGGTGAATAATCATTTTAATATACTGTTGTATCCTTTTGGCTAGTATTTTGGTGAGAATTTATGCATTCATGTTCATCAAAGATATTGGTCTGTAATTCTCCTTTTTGATGGGGTCTTTGATTTTGGGATCAAAGTAATGGTGGCCTCATAAAACGAGTTTGGATGTTTTCCTTCCATTTCTATTTTTCTACAACAGTTTCAGAAGAATAGGTATTAATTCTTCTTTAAATGTTTGGTAGAGTTCCCATGGGAGGTCATCTGGCCCTGGACTCTTGTTTGTTGGGAGATTTTTGATGACTGCTTCAATTTCCTTAGTGGTTATAGATCTGTTCAGGTTTTCTATTTCTTCCTGTTTCAGTTTTGGTATTTGATACATCTCTAGGAATGCATCCATTTCTTCCAGGTTATCTAATTTGCTGGCATAGAGTTGCTCATAATATGTTCTTATAACAGTTTGTATATCTTTGGTGTTGGTTGGGATCTCTCCTCTTGCATTCCTGATTTTGTTGATTTGGGTCATTTCTCTTTTCTTTTTGATCAGTCTGGCCAGGGGTTTATCAATCTTGTTAATTCTTTCAAAGAACCAGCTCCTAGTTTCTTTGATCTGTTGTACTGTTCTTTTGGTTTCTATTTCATTGATTTCCACTCTGATCTTTATTATTTCTCTTCTCCTGCTGGGTTTAGGCTTTGTTTGCTGTTTTTTCTCCAACTCCTTTAGGTGTAGGGTTAGGTTGTGTATTTGAGACCTTTCTTGTTTCTTGAGAAAGGCTTGTATTGCTATATACTTTCCTCTTAGGACTGCCTTTGCTGTATCCCAAATATTGTGAACAGTTGTGTTTTCATTTTCCTTGGTTTCCATGATTTTTCTTAATTCTTCTTTAATTTACCGGCTATTAACGAGGTGCAATCATAATGGGGGCACTAACTGCTAGGATAAATGAGGCAGAAGAGAGAATCAGCGATATAGAGGACCAAATGATGGAAAATAAAGAAGCTGAAAAAAAGAGAGATATACAACTACTGAATCACGAGGGCAGAATTCGAGAGATAAGCGATACCATAAGACAAAACAACATTAGAATAATTGGAATCCCAGAAGAAGAAGAAAGACAAAGAGGGGCAGAAGGTATATTGGAGCAAATTATAACAGAGAACTTCCCTAATGTGGGGAAGGAAACAGGCATCAAACTCCAGGAGGCACAGAGAACCCCTCTCAAAATCAATAAAAATAGGTCAACACCCTGACATCTAATAGTAAAACTTACGAGTCTCAGAGACAAAGATAAAATCCTGAAAGCAGCTCGAGAGAATAACTACGTAACCTACAATGGTAGAAACATTAGATTGGCAACAGACCTCTCCACAGAGACCTGGCAGGCCAGAAAGGACTGGCATGATACCTTCAGAGCACTACAGGAGAAAAATATGCAGCCAAGAATACTATTCCAGCTAGGCTGTCATTGAAAATAGAAGGAGAATAAAAAGCTTCCTGGACAAACAAAAACTAAAGGAATTTGCAAACATGAAACCAGCCCTACAAGAAATATTGAAAGGGGTCCTCTAAGCAAAGAAAGAGCCTAAAAGCAGCATAGACTGAAAGGAACACAGACAATATACAATAACAGTCACCTTATAGGCAATACAATGGCACTGAATTCATCTCTTTCAATAGTTACCCTGAATGTAAATGGGCTAAATGCCCCAATCAAAAGACACAGGCTATCAGACTGGATTAAAAAACAAGACCCATCGATATGCTGTCTGCAATAGACTCATTTTAGACCCAAAGACACCCCCAGATTGAAAGTGATGGGATGGAAAACAATTTACCATGCTAATGGACACCACAAGAAAGCTGGGGTGGCAATGCTTATATCAGACAAATTAGATTTTAAAACAAAGACTGTAATAAGAGATGAGGAAGGACACTACATCCTACTTAAAGGGTCTATCCAACAAGATGATCTAACAATTTTAAATATCTATGCCCCTAACATTGTTAACAGCCAATTATATAAGGCAATTAATAACACATTGACAACAATACAATAATGGTGGGGGACTTTAACACCCCCCTGACTGAAATTGACAGATCATCTAAGCAAAAGATCAACAAGGAAATAAAGACTTTAAATGACACACTGGACCAAATGGACTTCACAGACATATTCAGAACATTCCATCCCAAAGCAACAGAATACACATTCTTCTCTAGTGCCCATGTACTATTCTCCAGAATAGATCACATCCTAGGTCACAAATCAGGTCTCAACTGGTACCAAAAGATTGCGATTATTCCCTTCATATTTTCAGACCACAATACTTTGCAACTAGAACTCAATCACAAGAGGAAAGTTTGAAAGAACTCAAATACATGGAGGCTAAAAAACATCCTACTAAAGAATGAATGGGTCAACCAGGAAATTAAAGAGGAATTAAAAAAATTCATGGAAACCAATTTGAATGTTTTATTCATTGCTTTTACCCTGTCCCTATACATGTACCTAGTACCTAGTAGATGTTCAATAAATCTTTATAGAATGAATGAAAATGTTTCTATATTTTATAATAAACATGTATGCATTTTATGAAGAAAACATAATTTATTTAACCATCTGCTTAAATTTACATACTTTTGCAAGTAAGAAAATCATTGTCATTAAAACAATATATGTATGTGTGGGAGGGAGCATTTTCATGAGAATAGTATACATATAAACTTAGAAGTTATTATCTAATAGTATTTATAAACGTTTTTTTATTATGTAATATATAGGATTTTATAGCTAATATTTTGTATATCCATAAAGCTTTAATAAAATTGAACTAATGTTATTAAATAATTGATTTATTAAAATAGTAGCAAAATACATTTTCCTGATATGTGTCTCTGAACATTCTGAAGAACTTTTTTCAAGTTTATGAGATAGTGGCTATAATCCTTCTCAATTTTATTTCTATATTGTTTTACAAAACGATTTCAACCTTTAAAATTCAAGGTTCATGCATGCATGTTGAATCATTGCACAATTCATATGTGAGCCAGGAATATCAATATGTTAAAATTATGTGTCTATGTGATAGGTGATGCACATGAACAAAAATATGTCATTTGTTTTATTATCCATTAATAGGTAGGGCTAGAATTGCTGTTACTCTGTCTCTTTTGCTGTAATAAAACTTAACCGTGGAATTACCTGATAATTGAGTCTGTTGAGTATTTTCAATGAATCATCAAAATTAGGGGGGGTCCCTGGAACCATCAAAACAGTTTATATCAGAAGTAATGTGTTAGGTTTGATGCATTTTATTGTAAAAATAGTATAACTATATGCAATGATTTGTTTACCTTTTGTCTCACTAAATAAATTTTAATATTTATTGTCAATCATTCAGGCATTTAAAAATCATTGTTTATAAATCAAGGACTTTTGGGCGCCTGGGTGGCTCAGTTGGTTAAGCGACTGCCTTCGGCTCAGGTCATGATCTTGGAGTCCCGGGATTGAGTCCCACATTGGGCTCCCTGCTCAGTGGGGAGTCTCCTTCTCCCTCTGACCCTCCCCCCTCTCATGCTCTCTCTCTATCTCATTCTCTCTCCCAAATAAATAAATAAAATCTTTATAAATCAAGGACTTTTGTTCAGTCTTATTGTGGGGTGGATCAGAATTCCCTTTGGCAAGAAGATATTTTTCAACCTGTACATGTGCATTTCAAGAATTTGCTATAACTCTAGGGCTCTATGATTTTCTCTTCCCCATAATTAATAATTTCCACTCTAGAGTACCCCTGCTACTTATAAAAGTATGCATTATCATTATAATATTTGAATGACAAACTAAAATTTGAAATATTTAGAAACATTGTTCTGAGCTCATTAAACCTACCAGAATCATAAGGACAAAATAATTTTAAAAGACTTAAAATTTTCTTACACATTCTCACAAATAAATACCAGTTAAGTTTTCTACTTTTAATTTGCATTTTACCATAAAGACTTTCTATGTGTTTTTTGAATTTGTGTGAACTTAGTAAGATTGCTAAATCCAATTCCACATGTATAGATGAAAGAAGGATTAGATAATCTCTAAGGATCCTTTTTGCTCTAAGATTATATGATTCTAATTAACTGTAGTGCATATCTTGAACAGGGAAATTAAACTGCAACTATGGTTGAAGTTTCTTTCCCATTGAATTAATACTTAGGGATTTGGGAAAGTGAAACCCAGAAAGGCAAAACAGTTTTCTTACAAGAGATCATAATAATTTTGCTAGTATTATTGAAAGGTCAATGTCAAGAGTTTGTTTTATTGCTTTGTTTTGCATCCTTTCTTCTTTTACTAACAGGTACATATAAATTTATACATTGTTAGTCAGACAAGATTTAAGTTAAATCATGTCTCTATTTCCTCTACCTGGAATTTCAAAGCTTAAACACATTTAAGTTTGTAGGGAAATGTAGTACAATTTTCCAGCCTGGATTGAAGAAGAAATAAATTTTTAAAAATTTCACCAAAATATGGAAAGTTTGTTTCCTTTTGTTAAGTTCCAATTATTTTATCTTTACAAATATTTTAATGACATAAATTGTATAAATCTACATAACTGACAGCAATCAAATTTGAGTTTTCCCTAGTTGGTTTAATTTCTACAAAGAGCAACATAAAGTAATAATCAGATTTCAAAAATAAGTGCTTTTCATGTCTCTTATGAGACATCTCATTGTTTTTGTTATTCATATCATCATTATTATTATTGAATACTTGCATAGATCTTTCCACGTTGAAGGTAAAAAAAAAGAAAGAATAGCAAATAAACCTTTCTGACATTCCTAATTAGAAATGACTTGGTAATTTCTTTGTGGTAGAGACCATTAACTGTCCTTAGTATGCATAGTTCTATTATTTATTTAGTAATAGAACCCTAAGTACATATGACCATGAGCCAATTACATTTCATAGCCTCCTAGTCAATGTTATGTTTATCAAGTGCAATATAAATGTCATCAATGTAGATTTCAATTCAACTCCATGAAGACAAAATTTGTATTAGATTGTACTAGATTTCTTTTTTTTTAAGTTTTTATTTAAATTCTAGTTAGTTAATATATAGTGTAATATTGGTTTCAGGAGTAGAATTAAGTGATTCAACACTTACATTTAACATCTAGTGCTCATCACAAATGCCCTCCTTAATACCCATCACCCATTTAGCCCCTCCTCCCCTCCCCTCCAGCAACCCTCGTTTGTTCTCTATAGTTAAGAGTCTGTTTTATGGTTTGAACCCCTTTTTCCTGCCATGTTCATCTGTTTCATTTCTTAAATTCTACATATGAATGGAATGATATGGTATTTGTATTAGATTTCTTCTTACATTTTTTCCCCTGGGTGGAATTCAGGAGTGTTGCTAAGCTATATTTAACCGTAGGGATGCAGCTAAGTCAAGATTATAGAGAACAACAAGATGGAAGTAACCTAGGGCCCAGAATGAACTCATGGAAAAGATTATCTCCACCCACCCTTCTGACTGTTGGAGAGACACACAACACTGCATTAACAGTCACCGTTTAGAATAACCATTCTTGAGTAAGAGATATTGGCAAGTATATTAGACTATACATCCTTTTTTTCCCTATAGGTTATTACTGATGGACAGACTTACTCAACAAAAATAGCAGGGAGAAAAAAAGGTGGAATTATCTAATTTCCAGCCTGAGAGGCCTGTTGCAGCATTTTCAAAGACATATTCTTCCATTTTCTTAACTTACTGCAACATTTGTAATTTATCTCATGTACTCATCATTAGAAATAGGGTATACTTCTTTATTATACCAGAAAATAGACAAATCTTGTTCTCTAGTCTATCAATAAACACTATCTTGGTCTTCCGAGTCTGTCCACTATGCCAATATCTCTGAAAAGATAATTTGGAACAAAGGTGAAGCTTGTGCTTCAACTCACAGGAGTCATATAAATACAAGAAGTCAGTTGAGTATGATCTCTCAAGAAATATATTTCCAGGTTGCTGGTTTGCTGTTTCCTAAAACTGGAAGGCTTGAGAAAGTACTTGTACTCAAGACTCCTGCTACTTCTCCTTTCTAACTTGCTTTTTCTCAGTCCCATCTTCTCACACTATCAAATAAAGCACTTCTACCACGTATCCAAATTCACTATGGTGTTAAAATCTCTCGGGTACTAAAAAGAGATTCTCATAAGAGAAACATATTTACAAGTCGTTGACACAGTGTTATGGGGTACAATAAATCTTGTGCTCAGTTCTCTTTTTCCCTGTCATTAGCAACCTCCTCTATGCTTGCTTATTAATTTCTATCATGTATTACTGAATAACCAAATTTATTCAGAACACACAATATTTATATAAGCGTTTATATGTACAGGTCATTTAATCCTCACAAAAAGACCATGAGGTAATTACTACTATTATTTCCTTCTTAAAATAAGAAAGCTAAGGGACAGAAATTTAGTTGTTTTTCTTAAGACTTCAGAGCTAGTCTGTGGCACAGCAGAAATTGGAACTAAATTAGTTGCCCTCCAGTTCCTGTAACTTAAACACATCATAATGTCACTTCTCAGTATAAGTAAATAATGATGTACATGTCATATAATTATGTTATTTAAGTTATATTGGACACAGATAAAGTAATTTAGGGTTTTTATTTTAAAATGATAGAATCAGAAGGTATGCACAGACATACTCTGTGGAACATCTTCCTAGTAAATGTTTTTCTATTCTACTTCCTCTTTTAGAAAAAATACAGTATCTTAGAACTTACATACGTATTAATACAAAATGTGGCAATATTTTTATAAAAGAAGTCTATATGTTATTACAGAGGGTAAGAAAAGAGATTCAGGACACAAGAGATAAGAGAGTCTCTCCCAGAGAGAAATGAGGTCCTAATGAATTTTTGTCACTCTCAGGTCCTGGTGCTTTACAATGTCTTCCTAAAAAGATCTGCAAATCGTCAAGAACAAATGACTGTGATAATATAAACATCTTTATGACTATCTCTTTGTTCCTGTTCCATCATTGCATTTTTGTATAAATGATAAATATTTAGTATTCTGTGTTCAGATTTACTAAAGAATGAGGACTTTCTTTGGACTTGATTGCCAGGACTGTGAATGACTAGAGGTTCTGAATTTTGAGTTGGACCCTGGGCCTTGGGAGAGTTCGGTGTTGTTTCTTTTGAGAAGAGAGGTCAGCGTGTTCTAGGATGGGAGGAAGAATAAAGCAGATATTTTGCCAGCAGGGATAACTTTGGCAAAGACTGATGCGATAATGGCCATATTATTTTCCTCTTCTGAATATATAGACATATATTATTACTGGCTAGTGGTAGGCAAAGCCAAAAGTTCTAGGCATGCCAGTAACCTGAGAGTTGGGTAAGATTTAACCAAGAAATTGGTGTAAGTTAAGATCCCACCACTTATTACTCAAAACTGAGTATATTTTTTGAGTGCTGCCTTCTATTTTGACTATTAGAGAAAGGCTTCTTTGTTTTTCTTTTTTAGTGTTTCTCTAAAAGATTTGAGCATTTGACTGTAACCTATTGTTTCCTTTTGGAAACAAAGAATAATCACAGAGTAAAACAAGGCAGATATGCTTTAAAGTCCATGGGCATTTTATGCTGTGTGTCTCTGTAGTTATTTGTCATCAGTGGCCCAAATCGCTTTTACTGTGTCGTGTGACACTTCACTGTATCCAAACTTGAGTGAAGAAGCAAGACTTAAAAGGTATACAAAACTCCTCTTATCAGTTGTTAAGTTATAATAACAAACAAACCTGGATTTGCATATCCAAATACAGTAAAATAATGCTTGAGGCCCTACATTTTAGGATGTTCATGATCCAGAGCTTCTCTCCTGTATTTACTAACCTGTCCCAAGTTGGAATTTTTGCTAATAAAATTGAATAACAGTTTTCAGGTTAAATTTTATTTATTTATTTATTTATTTTTTAAAGATTTATTTATTACTTTAGAGAGAGAGCACACACACAGACACGTGTCTGTGTGAGCGGGTGGGAAGGGCAACAGGAGTGGCAGGGGAGAAGCAGGCTCCCCACTGAGCAGCGAGCCCTATTTGGGGCTTGATCCCAGGACCCTGAGATCATGAACTGAGCTGAAGGCAGATGCCCAATCAACTGAGCCACCCAGGTGCCCCCAGGCTAAATTTTTGAGAATTAATGCTTAAATTTGCATCAGCCTGGCACAAACTGTGGTTTCATCTATTTCACTCGGAAATATAAGATCAAGTCTATAATAGATTTATATGTATGTTGACAGGGAAAACTACTTTTATTTGCTGAAATAACAACATAACTTAATAAGTGAATATATGGATTTGTCTTCTTCATCATCCTTGGTATATACCATCCATCCATGGTATATTTCCATGATTCTGCCTTAATCACCATGATAATCCTATCCAACTATTATATTCAAAATAAACTATCAATAACATAAATAATGTCCTAAATGAGAGCTACATTGCATGAGCTAGATGATGTGAGGAATAATTAATAATGAACTGACTCTATACTTAAATTTTATAAAGCCATGAGCATTTATTTATTTTTTTAAAGGAAGTTGAGGATTTTTTTTTATTTTATTTATTTATTTATTTGAGAGAGAGAGAGAGAGAGCACATGAGAAGGGGAAGGGTCAGAGGGAGAAGCAGACTCCCTGCTGAGCAGGGAGCCTGATGCGGGACTCGATCCTGAGACTCCAGGATCATGACCTGAGCCGAAAGCAGTCGCTTAACCAACTGAGCCACCCAGGCACCCAAAGCTATGAGCATTTAAATCATAACTATGCTACAGAGCAGTAGCCTATCTGCCTATTAATTATATCCCATAAAAACAATATACCTGCACTAATTAATTATACTTGAATTAACAGCTATCACTTAATTAAGTGTGCCATTTCTAATAATGAAATTTTAAAATAATTGGAATCTTCTGTCTAGAGGCAGTTAACAATTTTTGTCATTAGAAAGAAAATCAAACATGGCTACACTAAGCAAACACTGATTCACAAATGACATTGAACCTGAGATTAACTAGGGAATAGTTTGTAAACCTGTCTATGAAGGGCCAGCTACCAAATATTTTAGACTGTCTGTGCCATATGGTCTGTGTTACAACTACTCAAATCTGTCATTTTAGATCACAAGTGGCCATAGATATTATGTAAAAATAATGATGTTGTTATATTCCAATAAAATTTTATTTAACAAAATATCATGAGTCGGATCAGTTCTATGATCTGTAGTTTCCAACGAAGGATCAAACTACAGAACTCATCTCTACTATATTTTAGATTTTCTAGTAGTATAATCTAGGTTCCTGTCCTTCTCAACCATCCTTAGCCTTGATGCTTAAGTTTTAAATACCCTTATCACATACAATATTATAATAAATTACATTAAAATGTATGTAGCACAGGTTTTCCCTTTCTGCTCTTTTTTTTTTAAGATTTTTTATTTATTTATTTGGCAGAGGGAGAAAGAGAGTACAAGCAGGGGCAGAGACAGAGGGAGAAGCAGGCTCCCCGCAGAGCAGGGAATCTGCCTCAGGGCTCCATTCCAGGACGCTGGGATCATGACCTGAGCTGAAGGCACACACTTAACTGACTGAGCCACCCCGGTGCCCCCCTTTCTGCTTATTATTTAGCATTTTTGCTATATTACAGTTTAGGTTACAAGAAAGAAGCAGACACTACACAAAGGTATGACTGTTCTGTATATGTCAATAAAACAGTGACCACATTAAAACTTTATACTATGACCCACCAAAAAACAAGTAAGGAAGAGATTAAGTACATAAGTAATAGAGTATACAAGTTATTTCCTTAAGGTGAACACTTATATCATTTTACTAACATGTTATTCCTTTAGGATAGAAGTTTGGGAAGTAGATAATACATACATTTTCCAACCTCTTGTCTGATATAGAGGTGTCTTTTTACCAAGCACCATGTACCTACCCTCATTCATTGTGTACTGATTATAATATCCCACTTATACCCTGGAGAATTCCCTGTTTTCTGTCTTCTTTTCCATTTTCTCTCATCTCAGTCAATAATCTTTACTAAAAATTGGTATCTATTGACAATAAAGCAATTAAGATCAAACCAGGAATCATCATAAAAAATGGCGCAAGACAAATTTATTAAAAGGCAATCCTGCAGTTTTTATTTAGTATCTCATCTAAACTTTTCTCCTGCAGGATTTACGTGGTTGCTATAGTCAATTCTCTCTTCAGTCCTTCTCTCTTCTGCATCATTTCTGATTTTCCTCTATGTCATTTCTATCTTCACATGCGTGTGTTTTTATATACCGCATTAAAAAATAAAGCTTCCCCTCATCTCACATGTCCCACAAATATTGTGCAACTTCTTTGCTTCAGACTAAGTCTTCTCTTAAAAAAAGTTATTCAGAAAGGACAGTGTGTAATAAAGCAGCAAGAAAAAGTATCTCTGTTGGGTGGAATGATGGCTCCCAGTGATATCCAATTCCTAGTCCCTGGAATCTCGAAATGTTATATTATGATAAAAGAATCGCTGATGTGATTCAATTAAGCATTTTGAGAGGGGAGACTATCATGGATTATTTTGGTGGGCCTCAAATGCAATCATAATTCTCATAAGAGTGAAGGGGAAGGAATATTTAACACAGAAGGTGAAGGTTATGTGATGATGGAAGTGGAGAGAAATTTGAAGATGCTACAGGGCTAGCTTTGATGTTGGAGGAAGGACCATGAGCCAAGAAATGTAGTTCTTGAGGTTGGAAAATGCAGAGGAAACATTCTCTCTGGAGGGTCTGGAGGGAGCATGCCCCTACTGACATCTGCGTTCTGGGTACAATGAAGCTAATTTTGGATTTCTGACTTCCAGACTGTAAACAAATAAGTTTGCATTGCTTTGAACTGCCCAGTTTGTAGTTGTATGTTACTGCAGCCGTAGGAAAGTAACATAGCATTTTTTCTTGTTTCTGGCTTTAAAGGGACGTCTTTTAATACTGACATATCATATCATAAGCCATTTATTGTAGGATTTCAAACGATATGTTGTATCAGTTAATGGAATGTCTTTTACATTCTTGTTTTATAAGAGTGTGTATATAGGCCAAATTATGGAAAGAGCCCAAATATCCACTGCCTGATGAAAGGATAACGACGACATGGCAGATATACACGATGGAAAAATACTCACTCATCAAAAAGAATGAAATCTTGCCATTTGCAATGACATGGATAGAGCTAGAGTGTATAATGCTAAGTGAGATAAGTCTGTCAGAGAAAGACAAATGCCATATGATTTCATTCATATGTGGAATAAGAAACAAAACGGTGAACATAGGGGTGTGGGGGGAAGAGAGGCAAACCAAGAAACAGACTCTTAACTATAGAGAACAAACTGATGGTTACTGGAGGAGAGGTGGGTGAAGGTGGGAATAGGGGTGGGGGGTGAGTTGGTGGGGGGATGGGTTAATTAAGCGATGGGTATTAAGGAGGGCACTTGTGATGAGCAGTGGGTGTTGTATGTATGTGATGAACTCTAGAACTAAATTCTACACCTGAAACTAATATTACATCATATGTTAATTAACTGGAATTTAAATAAATACTTGGAGAAAAAAAGAGTGCATATATATATGCCATGGATTCATAATAAGTTCTATCAAATGCTTCTTCTCTATGTATATCTGTTAAGATACCTATCTTATGTATCTGTGTTGAGGTGATGTGATTTTTCTCATTTAATCTGTGAATGTGGTGAATAATATGCTTTTTAATTGAATCTCAATCACAGAAAATTTCATTAATCATTACCCTTGATTTATGTATGACATGCTTTCTTGCTATGCCCATTCAAGGTCAGCTTTTATACATAGTTAATTAAATGATTAATTTACTGGTGTGAGGATCACCCAGAATGCATTACCTCACATGAAAGCTCCACACGGAAGAATAACCACATCTAACCACACAGTTTCCCACTCCCATGGCAGTTCCTATGTGTCCGTGTTCCAACCACAACTCCCTTCTCCATAGCACCAGCTAAAATTCAAGCTCAGCTCTTCCATCTCCCATCTATTGTTTTCCGTTGGGGCTACTTAAAGCGTTGTCTTGCGCATGCACATCTTTGAGGTTGGCCACTCTTGAGGGGACTGGTGTGTAGCTATTTGGACTTCTCTCTCTTTACTTATTCCTGAGACATTTATCCCATGAATTTTGCACACACTGGGGGCCTCTGACTCTGACCCTTGCCTCAACATGGGAATGCTCACTTTCTGTTCATGGTCTCTTTTTCACATCAGTATTTGGGAAGTACTGTCAAGAAAAAAAAAAATCTGGCATGTAACTTATTTTGTGGGCTTGTATCATCTCAAGCCCTGTGTGGGTCGGTTGTTCTACTAAGCCTTCAAACTGTTGTTCTGTATATCTCACCCAGTGTCTATAGCCATCCTCTGTGTGTGGGGTTATTCACTGTGAGCTACTCTATCATGGCCTGAACCTGAAATTCTCTACTATGTATTTAAAATGATAGTTGTTACAGTTTATGTTGCATTTCGTGTGTTTCTAATGAGGGTTTTTTGGTTTTCTATTTTGCCATATTTCTGGAATTAAGGACCCATTTATCTCATTTTAATCTAGTTTTTCACCCATAATTTTAATGAGTTATTTAATGACCACCACTAAGTTCTACATGTACACTATCCACATTTCCCAAAGCCTCAGCAACATTTCAAATAATTAACAACTTTCTCCTCTTCAAAACATTCTCCTTTGTACATTTCCTTAAAAATACACTGACATGAATTTCTTCTTAGCTCTCTCAACTGTTTATTCTCAGATCAACTTTGACAGGTTTACTTTCCTGACTCATTTTTTTTCAAGATTTTATTTATTTGTTCATAAGCGACAGAGAGAGAGAGAGGCAGAGGGAGAAGCAGACTCCCCGCTGAGCAGGGAGCCCGATGCGGGGCTCGATTCCAGGAACCTGGGATCATGACCTGAGCCGAAGGCCGACACTTAAACATCTGAGCCACCCAGGCGCCCTTGACTCAGTTTGTATTATATTTTATGGTCTTTCTAAAGCCCTGCTTGGGTGGTTTAACAAAATATGTATATATATATATATATATATATATATATATATATATATTCATATATATTATAATATACATTATAATATATATTCATATATTATATATATGAATGTTTCATATATGTTGATAACTCCTACAATTTAATTTCTACCTCTGACTGTTCTCTAAGCTTCAGACCTATTTAGTGTTGTTTAATCACTATCTTTCATTTCTCTCATGGAAATACTGAGAGTCCTGTGATTTCTTTCTCCAAATTACATCTCAAATGTATTCACTTCTTCAACACCATTGCCACTATTACTACTATCAGAGGCATCATCGTCATCTTCTTGTCCATTCTAGATTAGGACAATAGACTCTTGCATCCATTTTGTTTCCCTGAAATCTATTCTTCAAAGAGTAAGGCCAGACAGAACAAGAGCTAGACTGTTGTTAAAATGATAAAAATAGATTTTATTCAGAAACTATTACAATAGAGTAAAAGAGGTTTCAGTATGTAAATGAGCTCAACTCCAAATACAACAAAGAAATGTGGGACTTTATAGACAAAGAACAGAGTATTTGGGGGTGGGGTTGTCAGTGGATAGAAAATTAAGAAGAGACATCAATAGTAGGGGGATTCTTGCTAAACCAAATGAACAGAATTCTTACCGATGGTCGGACAGGGGGAATCACCTGTCAAAGGTGGTCTGATATCAAGGGTAGGGCATTCTCTCGAAACTGGATTACTTCTCCCTAAAATGGATTATTGCTAAAACTGGGCTACTCTCTAGGCCTATCAAGGAAGGTGTCAAAATCAAGACCTAATCCAGAGAGAGTTGAAAGTTTTGGTCAAGGAGAAAGTCTTCATCAGTAACTATCGTAGATTTTTAATTGAAAGTGAGTCATATTTATATTCTTTAATGATGGTCCATAGAATAAACTCTGTGAAAATGCCCAGTTTTAATGTATGTCTACTTTTTTCTTTCATCTCCTGTCATTTCTGCTTCCTAAAAGTTGTAATTTGCTATATTTTATTAGTATTTATTATTTCTTTATGTAGAATGAAGTATAATAAACTTCCTCTCCTTACCTTGCTGCATGTATTTTGTCCTAAATTCTACCATGTCTCAAATTGCGGCACTTGCTTCACAATATTACTTTCAGACAAGAGCAACATTTGATCTTCATTATTTTAAATGTTTCTTATTTATTCTGTTCGGGTATGTTTCTTGCACACAGAATGGATTAGATTCTGCTTCATTAGCCAATAAGAAAATATTTCACTTAATGATGAGTTAAGCCCATTTCTATCTTTGATAGACTTTGATATACCCCTATCTTTGATATGGGGGTTTTCAGTTCTGTCCTGCTTTTTACTGTGTGAGAAAAATCTATATAGAGATATAATCTTACACTGTATTTACACTTTTTTGGTGGCATTTGTTTGATATTTATGAATGTTTTTATGTCTACTCTTGCCATTATCTTATGTAACCTCATAATAAATATTCACCATCTTTTTAATGGCAATTAGATACTACTGAGACATTCGTTATTCTTATTTCACTATCTTCCCCTTTTCAACCTGTTGCAAGTTACATTATTTCTACCTTTTTAGCACATTTAACAGTAGCATAATTTTTGTTACCGTGATCCCCACTACTTAGTCTTATTTCTGAATTTAACATATTTAATCGTTATCTGTAAACTTTGTTATGTTTGTCTGAACTTACATTTGTTTTCAGTAACTAAGAGGTTTCTAAGAAAGTGACCATATTTCCAAAGTTTCCAGAAGTCCATGATGCTCTGTATTCCTTAGACATGATACACAATTTGAATAAGTAAAATATTGTTTGGCTACCATGTTCTTCCTTTCATAATAATTAAAACATTTCTTCATTAACTTCTTGTATTAAATGTTGCTCCCAAGATGTCTGCTGCCAATATGAATTTCCTACCTTTTTTACCCATGAGTGCAAATGATTTATATTATTTCTTTATTTCAATTTTCTTCTTTAGAAAGAAGAATAGACTACATATGTGTTGTTTTCCTTTGACTAAGTTCTATATTTAGAATGTTCTTAAATATTTTTATCTATTTCTGGTTTACATTTTCACTCTTATTTTTCTCCTCAATATCTCTTATTATATTTGTATCATTTCTATTTGATTTTATGTTCCTTTTAATTGTCTTTATTTCTGAAAATAAGTTTTTAAAAATTATCTTTTTTTGTCTCTTCTCTTCTTACCTTCCACCAGATTATTCTCTGTCTCTCTGTCTCTCATTCTCTGATTAATTTTGACTTTGTTCTCAGTATTTTTTTCTCATAATAGTTGTCCTTTTCTTTAGTGTGCATAATTGTTGGTAATTTCTGCATGTAGTCTGTTGATTGTAGGATCTTTCAAAATTTCCTTTTATCTTCATGTTATCTTTGCCATTCACTGTGCCCTATGTCATTCCAAGCTACTAAGAATTTGCCTAACTACACCTGTATTCTGAATTTTATGCTGATTAGTGGTCTTCTGGTTTTGTTGGTGTTAACCTGAGCTTTTCCACTACCTCTCCTAACAACTCTTCATGGTTCTGGTGTTTTCAGGAGAACAAGGTACATGTTAAAGTAAAGGTTATATATAAATATTGATACTGTGGACTACTGTTGAAAGTCTCTCCAGTTTATCTTATTTAATTTTCTTATTAACAAATACCACTGCAAAAATAAATAATTTCACTCAGCAAAATAATAGTGTAACCACTATCTCAATATACTTGATACTATGTTTTATATGAAAATAAATAATAGTGAAACACTTTCAGTTGGTCTCTACCTTAGTCTACTGTTATTTTTTAGGTAATATTATAAAAATTAAATAAAAGGTGGCCTTTCTCAGAGAAGATATTTATTTCTAATGTGGTACCAAAATAAATATCTATAGATTGAATGAATCTATCTCTCTCTAGGTTTAAATAAAAAGGGGTTTTATTTCTCATTGGCTTGTTTATACCCTTGGTCATATAATTATCCACTTTTATTGGCTCACATATTTTATCTTACTCTGTTTGTCTAAAAAGAAAAATATCCTTACAGTCCCTAGTCAGCTTTGCTGTGCTTTCTTATTATAATGTTTGCTCAACACAAACTTGATGCTGATTCTACTTCTCATTCTCCATGATAAAGAAAAAAAAAAAGAACTAAAAATCTCTGGAAATCAGCTCTATGATATGAGTAAATGACACTAATATGAGCCTTGTGTTCTTTCCTCTATAAAATGGGAATAGTAAAAACAGCAAGCCTCCAATCGCCACCATATGAAACCATTATGAGTTTTATGAGTGCTCCTTGGAGTACCTAGAACAGAAAACATTTCTGTGCATTTTTTTCTTCCACATCCTTTAGTAGTTTAAAACAGTTTTCACATTAAAATAGTTTATATTATTACAAAATCCTTAGTTTCTGTCTACTAATACCTTTATTCTTCATAGTGTGAAATATATTTTCATAACCTAATACTGACTTGTAGAAAAGGAGAACAAGGGAAATTTTCTTTCTTCAAAGATTTTTTTTAAAGACTTATTTATTTACTTGAGAAAATGAGAATGAGAGCGAGAGAGACAAAGTACATGAGAGGGGGGAGGGTCAGAGGGAGAAGCAGACTCCCTGCTGAGCAGGGAGCCCGATGCGGGACTCGATCCCAGGACTCCAGGATCATGACCTGAGCTGAAGGCAGTTGCTTAACCAACTGAGCCACCCAGGCACCCCTTTCTTCAAAGATTTTAAGTATACATTTCTACACCTACAGATGTTACAAAGCAAGGTTATAACAAGCTATTTCATGGAAAATAATATTTTCAAAACATTTCTTCTAAAGTTGAGGAAATAACAATCCTTTCATATTCTCCCCATATGCTTAATTTAACATTTTTTTAGTAACACTCTAAATAGCCAGTGTAAGTTATCAAAGACAACAAAACACATTCTTTCATAGCCAATATATTATAATGACAAAAGAAGGTATCATTTGAAAATGGGAGTTATACAATATTGGAAATTAATATCTCAGCTATTCACTAGCAAATAATTTGGAGAAAGATGTTTACTTTCTCACAGGCTATTTCCTTACCTATGAAAATGATACTATTTTTCCCACATACTTTTGTGACAAAATTTAAACAGGATATTATATATTCTATATAAATGTTATAAAATTACATGCACAATATTTTTACTATTACCATATGCTAATAAGAAATTGATTGACTTCTTTAATTATTATGTGTTTATTTTGATGTTTATAAATGCAATAATTTTAAAGTTAAGGCTTGATTATTATCGTGATTATGGAGAAAGCTTTGAACACACAAAAATAAAAATTTTTATTGCCTTTTATACAGGTCCTGGGGAGAGGATTAGTAAAATACAACACATCAAAAAGTTAAAAGACAAAAATAGCTTTTCTTGTTGCTGGTAAATTTAATGAAATCTTATGTTATTCAACTGGCAATCTCATTTCTTTGAGTGTCTCAGTGAAGACTGTCAAAAATCATCAAAATTCAGCACAACAGAGTAAAAGCTAATAGCCTTTTTGTTATACCAAATCTAAAAGGATTGGTAAATCTCAAAATGAAATGCTATTACTGAAGATCGTCTTTTATCTAATGCTTTGTGCAGTGAGTGAAAATTGAACAAATACATACTTTTTCATGGTGTTAAAATGAATTCTGACACCATTAAACAAATATTCTTTGGTCCTAAAATCTCCTAAATACTTTTCCACAAATAGTATTACTAGAATATTTTATGTAATTCTATCCCATAATACTCTTATTACCATAATAAAATTATTTTGTATGGAATAAAAATGAAGCACTCTTAAAAAAATATATTATGATGAAGAAAGAATTCTTTGGGTGGTTATCATCTTAAAGAAATTTATATTGTAATCATCTTTTGGTAATCTCTAATGTAACTAATACCACTTTCACTCCTCTTCCTAGAAGTTCTTACCAAAAAAATAAAAAATATAAATAAAGATAAAATACATGGCAGGCAAAGATCTCAAATCCATTCATATTTCTCAAGAAATAAAAGCAGTTTAAAAGCTATGATATGACCCATTTTTTTTTATTGATAACTAAAGCAAAATTCCAAACAACAATGATTTAATTATGGATTTGGGGGAAATAGTAAATTAGAAAGAATAGGCAAGGAAGTACTATCACATAAAGCATTTCTCCTTTCGAATTATGTTCTATGTGAAGTACATTTTATAATATTCATTCATTTATACATTTTTTAATTTACTTAACATATATTCTTCAGGTACCAAGTATATATGTCATTATTGTAGATTCTTAGCCAGCTGCCAGAAAGTAGAAAGTGCCATTAAAAAATTAAAAAACAAATATGTCAATATACTGACTATATTGAGTATAACAAAAGCCAAGTGTCTCTTAGAGAGACAAGTTATAGTAAGAATGAGGGTAGATTAACATTAAACTTATGGGAGTGCATTGGAATCAGAGATATCAATTTGTACTTATGTTTATTTTTTTCTCAGATAGAAAGGTAGAAATGGATAAATAAATATAGAAATGGATATATATATATATATACTGTTGAGAAGACCAAAAGTAATAATACTCTAAGAGCAAAAAGCATAGCTAGAACCCAAATATGCATCCACATTATTCCTCTATTAAAAGAATGGAGTCTCCTTGGAGCAATGCCTGATTTCAGGTCTGGAACAGAGAATGAACAAGATGAGTCTAGAAGAACTTTTGATGGAAGAAAGTAAGAAAGTCTCAATTAATGATGAAGACATGCGAAAGAACATTGGGCCTAAATTGAAATGGTTCTCAATAGTCAAAATTCAGGTAATTTGAACAAGAAAGAAACAATGATGGTAATGCATTACTATGATTAAGTAATTCAAATGCACATGAATCTATATTTATATAAATTAGTAATTAAAAAATAAATGAAAGGGGAAGAAAGATCTATGATATAGTAGAATTCTAATTAGTAAATGTAGAGGAAATCATGGAAACAGAAACTCAATACTCAGTATCATATAATTCTTTCAGGCCAGAATGCTAAAATTGTGGGTGAAATTATGATGAGAAACAGAATATTTACATAGTAGCTCAAGTATATCCCAACAAAATACTTATTTTAAAGATAATAATTTTAAAATAGAGAACTCTATTTCAGAGGTACAGGTCTGTGATTCAACAGTCTTACACAATTCACAGTGCTTGCCATAGTACATACCCTTCCCAATGCCTATCACACAGCCACCCCATCTTTCCCACCCCCCACCACTCCAGTAACCCTCAGTTTGTTTCCTGAGATTAAGAATTCCTCATATCAGTGAGATCATATGATACATCTTTCTCTGATTGACTTATTTCGCTCAGCATAATACCCTCCAGTTCCATCCACGTCATTGCAAATGGCAAGATTTCATTCCTTTTGATGGCTGCTATGGACTCTGAGAAACAAACTGAGGGTCTAGAGGGGAGGGGGGTGGGGTGATGGGTTAACCTGGTGATGGGTATTAAAGAGGGCACGTACTGAATGGAGCACTGGGTGTTATAAGCAATGAATCGTGGAACATTACATCAAAAACTAACGATGTAACACATGGTGATTAATGTAACATAATAAAAAAAAGAAAATAGAGAACTCTAGTGGGCAGTACCTTAACCAAAGTGATCAGAGGTAACAGAATCAGAAATGGGACATGGTGACATCATGTGCATCCTGATATGATGCACCTAGAAAAGCAAGCTCAGCATTCTGGTATTGTCAATAAATTTTCTGAATTTAACCACCAGGAAATATCAGAAAAACTCAAATTTCAGAAGTTTACTAAATAATTTGCTAATACTCTTCAAAAGTATCAAGGTCTTGAAAGTCAAAAAAAATTGAGAAACTGCCCTAGAATTAAAAAATTTAGAAAATGTAGCAAGTAAATGTAATATGTGACCTTGTTTTGAACCTGGTTAAAGATCATTAGTGGAAGCATTAACAAAATATGAATAAGGTCTGTAGGCTAATGACTAATACTATATCAATTTCAATAATTACATTGCTATGTATGATGTTAAAATTTGGAGAAAGTAAGTAAAGAATATATAGGAATTCTTTGCAATAGTTTTGCAAATTTTTGCAAGTCTGAAATTCTTTTGAAATGAAAATTTTAAAATTATGTAGAAGAAAACAGTACTTTTTAATGTTATTAAGCATTGTGTTAAATTAAGAAACTCACCATCCATCCCTGAGGGCTTTTATATTGCAGTGTCTAAAATGTAAAATAAATATAAACAAATAAGTAAAAGAGTGATAGAATGTGATGAAAATTAGGAAGTAATAGCATACAACTAGTGATATATATGTGATGGCATGTAATGGGAGATCATGGTGTGAGGCAAGGGCTCTATGAGAAAATGAAGTATAAAATGGTAACTCTAAGATAGAGAAGAAACAATTTGATTGAAAAGCCAAACAATGAGTCTTCCAAGACAAGGTGTTAACTTGTGCAAAATCCCTGGTGAAAAAAAAAAAAAAGAGTGTTTTATTAATCAAAAGAGGCTTAACTCACAAAGGGCCAGGGCACTGAGGTGTGCCTATAGATAGAGAATAGGGCTGGGTTCAGGTCTTGGAGTGCTTTTGCATCTTGGAAGAGGATGCAAATCCTCAAAGGATTTGAGGTGAAGAGGGAAAGTATGTTAGTTATGTTTTTTTTAAAAAGGGGAGTAAGTTTTCTAGCCAAGCATAATTTATATGAGAACAAGAGTAAACATAATAAAACCAGTTAGAAAACTATTTAAGTAAAAGCATGAGAAGATGGAGTCTTTGTTAAATATAATGGGAGATGTATTTAAGAGATGTACAAGTCTTGGATGCTTGGGTGGCTCAGTCGGTTAGGCGTCTGCCTTCGGCTTGGGTCATGATCCCAGGGTCTTGGGATTGAGTCCCGCGTCAGGCTCCCCACTCAGCGGGAAGCCTGCTTCTCTATCTCCCACTCCCCTTGCTTGTGTTCCCTCTTTCGCTGTCTCTCTCTCTGTCAAATAAATAAAATCTTAAAAAAAAAAAAAAAAGAGAGACAGAGAGATGTCCAAGTCTGAAAAACAAGAACTATTGACAGGTTTGGGGAGTATTTGATAAGACAGGATCAATAATAGCACCAGCTAGTGTAGGGGGAAAAAAAATGAAGCAGAGGACCAAAATTCTATTTGAAACAGCATGAATTTGAGTTGAACATGAAAAATTCCAGACGAGACCTGAAGCAGATGACTATATCAGGATATAGCAAATAAACTTTATCAGGGTTTGAAATATTCTGAGAAATCATCATATAAAAGGCTTTTAGACCTCTGGGAATGCATGAGTAGACTCAGGGAGGAAAGGTATAGAAAGAAGAAACACTTTGAGTTGAGAAGGAAGAAAGAAGTCAATTAGGTGATTGATGACAGTGTATACTGAAGGAGACTTTCTAAGTAATTTTTTGTTGTGTATTTTTTTCTTCTTCATCTTTGAAGGGAAGATTAGAAAATTAGGTAGTAACTGGAGAGACATAAGAGGTCAATATAAACTTTTAACAGGGAAGAAGATACTCATTAATGAGAAGAATGGTCTAGTAGAGTAAGAAACAAATTTGAGGAACTGTATTTTGTTTGATAGAAGGAATGATTCTTTCTTGGAAATAAGAAAAGAAGAAGACAGGAACATAGGTAGACAAGTTGCAATTTTTTTTTTTTTTTATGGAAAGTTGAGGTTGTTCCTGATGAATTCTATTTACGTAATGGTGGCGAAGGCCACCAACATAGCAACTTTGTAGAAAACTGTCAATATGAATAGTGTGAAAATGAATACATAGACAGCTTGGCACTACTGAGTTTCCTTTTAAGATTTGTAATTTTGAATCTAAAGTAAAATAATACAGTTTAATTATGTGATTTACCGCCGCTCCCCCCCCCGCAAATTCTTGAGCTTTGGATGCTAGTACACAGAAAGCAAGAATTTGGCATCAATTGGGTCATCCCAGTACTTGTCTAGAGAGAAGTGGTAAAGACCTGATTATCCTTATACTAAAGACTTGGCCTCTGAAGGCAATAGCAAGGAACAAGAAATTCTAGACCGCATGAGGATAAAATTAGTTAAAAAGAGGAAAAGGAAGAGATAAAAATATGTTATTATGAATTTAATCAACTAAACATAATTTAAAAAGGGGAATGAAGCAGACACCTATCTTTTCACCCAGGATTAGGAAATCAAGAAGAATAGGTTAAAATTTTGTATGCTGAACTCTATAATAAGTATAAGGAAGAAATAAAATACCTAGTATATAATTAAAATATAGTATTTAATAGGAACATATCTAGTAAGTACATAGAAATATATAAAAGGAACAGACTCATCCTATTTACATTGAATGACTATTACATATTATCCCATTTATCCTCACACTAGTCCTATAGGATACGTGTTACTAACTAGATAGGTTAGTTACAAAAAGGATAGTGTAACTGAAAGAAATCAGGCATCATAACTTAAATTTGGCAGTCATTAAGTGACAAATCTGTAACTGAACCTACTTTCTTCCATAATATCAAACTACCTTCTAAGAAACAAAAGGAGAAGATTTGGTTGTTTGTTTATACATACTTTATCTTAATTCCCGAAGT
Organism: Callorhinus ursinus; assembly: GCF_003265705.2. Lineage (NCBI taxonomy): Eukaryota > Metazoa > Chordata > Mammalia > Carnivora > Otariidae > Callorhinus > Callorhinus ursinus. Next base: position 109,691,559 of record NW_027397066.1, on the reverse strand, counting down.
ATATTAACACAGAGGGAGTGTATGAGTGCTTTATTGTTGCTTAATAGTTTAGAATTAAGAATTTGAAACTGAGGGGCGCCTGGTTGGCTCAGTTGGTTAAGCATCTGATTTTGCCTCAGATCATGATCTCAGGGTCCTAGGATCGAGCCCCGTGTTGGCCTCTGTGCTCAGGGAGGAGTCTGCTTTTCCCTCTCTCTACCTCTCCGCCTACTCATGCTCTCTCTCTCTCTCTCTCTCAAAATAAGTAAGTAAATAAATAAATAAATAAAATCTTTTTAAAAAAGAATTTGAAACTGAAATAATTTATTATGATAGGCTGTTTAATGCATGTCTAAATCTGTTGTCATTTTGGGAAAGTGCTATACTTCCCCCAACTCCCTCTCTATTCTACTTTGCTAATTATCATGCTTTTTAAAAATCTATAAAGACTGAACCTAGTCCTTAGTTATTAGACATGATTTTTCAGGTGCAAACATTACCTTAACAATACCAAAATATATGTGATAATGTTTGCGATAACAAATCAAATTTAAAAAGAAAAATGTCTTTCAAAGGCATCACCATAGTGATATATCCTTGATATTTTTTCCATTCTCCTCTCAAAAATTCTCTTAATCCTTAAAAAGAGATTATTAGCATACTACTGAATTCTCAGGAGAAATACTGTTAAAATTGATAGCTCCATTTTCAACACCACACATATAGACAACAGCTCAGATTTTTAATATATTGGAAGTGTAACCTCTCTATTATTTCAAAGAGGAGCTGTACAGGTGAAGGACTTTGTGTTAACCTTTCTTAGTATGTCAGCTATCTTTTCTCTTGAATCATTTTAGAAAAAGGAAAAAAAGCCAGAAATCCTCATAGAATAAAAACAAAGTTATAAAAATAATGTTAAAACCATTTAACTTCCCACTTTCTTTTTTAGTAAAACTTTAAATTTGCAAAAGTTTAAGAAGTGTGCAAACTCTTGAACTAAATAGTCATGAAAATATAAAGAACATATATGATAAAACTCTTCTGTTTTATCAAATATGTTTAGATTGGAAATAAATGGAGATCTTATTTCACAGCTCTCCTGGGTTCAAAGTAAAAAAAAGTTTTTGTTCCTTAGGAAAAGAAGTAAAATACATTGGTTACAAGGAAGCATTGAGATTCATTCATCTATAGCATTCTAACATAGGAACTTAGCTTGAAAGGTCATCAAAACTGTATTTAGAAAAAAGAGAGAGAGAGAGAGAGAAAGAGACACCAAAAGCATTTGGGTTTGGTAAAGATACAAAAGCAAAACTCAAAAGTTACAATTTTTAAAGTAATACTTGAATGGATAAATTATAAAGAGTAACAGTTTCTATCCATTGAAATTGTTTGCTGTTTAGTTTTTAGCTCCTTGTTTCAAGTTGCCCTCTTGAATTTACAGTCATATGCTAATTAAATTAGTCTTACTTTTCATACTGATTTTCCTCTAGGTTCTTTCCTTTTCAATTTAATCCCTCAAAGACATTCTATATTTTATTCAACACGTACTCAAAGAATGTATGTTGTGTGTATGGAACTGAACTAATCATGTTAGAATCTATAAACTATTAAAGAATATATCCCCTGCTTTCTTAAAATTTAAGACCTAATTATGTTGATATTTAGAACCTTCATTCCTCTGTATTTTCACTATCTTCTTTTTATTATTTTGAGAAGTTTTAATACACATAATTTAATCATCTTTGTATTAGTTAAGCTTCCACTGGCCCTCTACCTCAATTTATCACAGGGATAATGACTTTCAACATTGTTCCCAGTTCTAAAAAATGAACTAAGAGTATGATATTTCTTACCTTTTAATAAATTAAATTTTAGTCTACATGATAAAGAGAGTCTATACAGCTGAATCCATCATAAGTTAAAAAGGACTATTGGAATGCAAATGTTGGACAATCCATGATACAGGAATATGAAACAAAACAGAATGAAAATCCATCTGGATGTTGCAGAATAATATGGAGCTTTCTTTTTAAAAAAAAAAAGATTGATTTATTTATTTGACAGAGAGAGAGGTAGTGAGAGCAGGAACACAAGCAAGGGGAGTGGGAGAGGGAGAAGCAGGCTTCCCACCGAGCAGCGAGCCCAATGTGGGTCTCGATCCCAGGACCCTGGGATCATGACCTGAGCCAAAGGCAGACGCTTAATGACTGAGCCATCCAGGCACCCTGGGGCCTCCTTTTTACCTGGATAATTTTTGGAACTTCTCCAAACCTTGACCCTATTTACAGAATTGTATTTCTGTCTTTATTTTATTCTACCATGTATTTTGAATTAGTGACAGATTCCTTTGTAAGATTTTATGACTGCATCAACACCAAAAGTTACTATATAAGCAAGACTATATTATCTAGCAATTTATCAGTAACAAAAAGTTTCCCCGACTTCAATTTAGAAAATATGTCAAATCACATGAAAAGTTGCAAAATGATAAAATGAACATCCATATACTTGTAACTCAATCTAGGTACATGTGTGAGTGTGTGTGTGTGTGTGTGTGTGTGTAAATTTTATTGACCTGATTCAAAAATTACTTGTAAACAGGGGTCGACAAATTATTTATTACTTCCAAAAGGTCAAGATAGTACATATTTCAGACTTTGTGAGCCTTGTTGTAGTCTTTGTCACAACTGCTAAACTCTTCTGATGTAGCACAAAAGCAGCCACAGACAATATGTAAATGAAATGGCTTGGCTATGATATAATAAAACTGTTTCATGTAATTTTTATGTATCATAAAGTATTATTTTTCTGTTGATTTTTTTCAACCACTTAAAAATTTAAAAAGTCTTTTTAGCTTGCCAGTTGTACAAAAATAAGCAATAGAGCAGCTTCAGTGAATGGGTAGCAGTTTGCTGACCCCTGTGCTTCACCTGTAAATACTGCTGGGTATGTCTCCTAAACTCCAGGGCATATACACACTATAATTATTACATGCGGACATTGTATTAAATATATGTTAATTATACAGATAATACAGGAATGCATTACCCTTGAAAAAAATCAAAGAATTATAAGTAACATTATTATGTGTTAGTTCTTCCCCAGTTACTATTATTTGTGTGATTTACATTCTTCTAGACATTTTCCAAAGCAATCACCGAAGTTTGTGAAACAAGTGCTATCACATGTTTTGCTTATAAATCATCTGGGGAGTAAACGCATATACAAGGGCTCTGCAATTAATTTACTCCCTTTAAGAAGGACCATGCAGGAGACAAAGGAAGAACGCAGGTTTCTACATAAATATGCTACTGACAGACCTCCCGGCAAACAAGCTCCTGATTTTCCACGAGGGAATTCCCTTACCATGGAATGCTTTCAGCAGAATGTACGTTTACTTCTAGGATTACTTATGGTAAACAAAGCTAAAATCCTTTGACTTATGGGGCATATTTTCTTGGATCATCCAAAGACAAAAAGGTATTTCATGATCTAAATGTCTCCCCTGCGTAAGTGAGGTAACTCCATACTTTACTTAGAAATATCATCTGTTATCTTTGGCTAAAGCACATCTGATGTAGGGATATGTGTCCCAGGGAGGCTCACAGTAGACCCGACTGCATCCAGCTTCATCTGTGCCTTGAAATAAGTTTTATCTTTGAGATTTACTGTTTGTATAAAATCTCTGATGCACATCAGCCAGATTTGATAATGCAAGACTTTGTGTGTGTTTTTAAGCCACAAAGTACATTTTAATTTTCAGTTTAATATGCTTTCTAGAACTCATTGATTCGGTACATGTTAATCCAGATCATTTTGTTAACCCTTCAATATGCCATAGTTTATTTAGCCTTTTCTCTATACTTTAAAGTACTTATAAGGATTTGACTATCACAAAAAAAGATGCATTAGATATCCTTGTATACCATTTTATGGGTATATATGTTAATATTTCTCCAAAACAGATGATGACTTAAAAGAAGCTGCACTTATAGGGCACCTGGGTGGCTCAGATGGTTAAGCGACTGCCTTCGGCTCAGGTCATGATCCCGGAGTCCCGGGATCGAGTCCCGCATCGAACTCCCTGCTCGGCAGAGAGTCTGCTTCTCCCTTTGACCCTCCCCCCTCTCATGCTCTCTCTCTGTCTCTCATTCTCACTCTCAAATAAATAAATAAACAAAATCTTAAAAAAAAAAAGAAGCTGCATTTATCAGGCATGCATGTTGTAGAATTAAATAGATGTTAAAAATTGCCATCTAAAGTGGTTTTACATTACAGATGGTAATTTGATATTAAACTTCCAGTTTTTTGCTAAACTGATGAATAAAAAATATTATTTCTTGAAATCTCATATACCACAGGAGGAAAAAGCAAAAATCAATACAACTGATTTAGAAAAAGAAATTTGTCAGTCTATACTTAAATAAATATACACATTCCTTTGCCTCTAAATTTCCTTAGGTAGTTATATGCCCTAGATAAACTTATGCATATATTCTTCATATCATATGCCCACATATTTTCATATCATCTTTACTCCTAAGCACCCAAAATTGCAGACAACCTAACTGTACAAAAAATAGAACAGGAGCACCTGGGTGGTTCAGTTGGTTAAATGTCTGCCTTCGGCTCAGGTCATGGTCCCAGGGTCCTGGGATCGAGTCCCACATCGCACTCCTTGCTCAGCGGGGAGCCTGCTTCTCCCTCTGCCTGCCCCTCCCCCTACTTGTGCTCTCTTTCTCTCTCTCTGACAAATAAATAAAATCTTAAAAAAATGGAACATAAAAATTGTCATTATATAAAAGATGAAATACTATAGAGCAGTAAAAATAAACTACAGCTATTGTAACAACAGGGGTATCTCCCATAAATATATTTTGAAAAAACAGTACATCACAAAAAATACAAAGAAAATAATTTCATATAAATTGTCAGAGCTGGGACAACTTAGGTGTATCGTTCAGAGATGCATACATGGTATACGTTCTTGAAATACAGCAATAAAATTATACCAAAAGATAAGGTAATGAGTGCTTCTCTCAGGAAGTGACACATGGAAGATTCTGGAGTGTTGACAATATTCTAATTCATGGCCTAATTTGCTTTACAAAGATTGGTTTTATAATTGTTTGAGCTTTACAAATGTGTCTGATTCATTCTTTTACATCCCAAAATAGAATGTTTTATCTCATAATTTTAATTTGCTTTAGCTAATTATTGATGAATTTAAAGGTTTCCCAAACTACTGCTTTGTCTTTCCAGTAAATGCCTATTTATACAGTTTTATCATTCTTCTATTAGACATTTTTATTTTCCTAAATGATTTGTAGGAGTTCTACCATAATCCTTTGTCATATATACTTTAAATATTTTCCCCTAGTCACTCAACTATCTTTGAAATCTGTTTATGATCTCTTTACTAGTGGGGAAGACTTTAAATTTAATGTGGTCAGATTAATCAAATTTTTCTCATGGCTATTGATTTTTGAGTCTTGTTTAAGAAAGCAAGAGAGAGTCGTACCTTTTGTACGTGCAGTGAGTATGGGAACGGGGGTAAGAAAGAAAGGAGAGTGATCAGCAGGCAATATGTGGCTGCACACCGCCTAATGGGCGTCTTCTCCCTTCCTGAAAAAAAGGGTTCTGACTACAAACAGAGTAAGATTACAGTAGCAGGGGAAACTCTGTCCTCCACCAAGCAGGCTGCTCAGTCAAAAAAGGAGTGTAGCAGAGACTCACCTTTCAAAAAAGGTGAAAGCAAAGTTGAAAAAAAACAAAGAGGAAAAAAGATCAACAGTCATTTAGGGAAATGAGAAATGACAATATTACAAGTACAGAGGACAAAGGTTAATAAAATAAAGTAAAATAGAGTAGAATAAAATAAAATAAACAAACAAGTAGAGGATCTATATAATAGCAAAAGAAAGAGCGTATACAGCAATAAGAAAAAGATTTCCAAATGAGTATAATTAGTACCCTCAGAGGGATGCAAGAAGTTGCTGTTCCATAGGAAAATAAAAGAGGAAAGGTAAAAATGAGATCATTGAAATAAATAATATATACATAATCATTTCTCAGTAAATAATGACTAATTGAATATATGTAGAAGCAAAAGTCCAAAATATTCTTAAACATAAGCTAACGCACTAAAATGAGGGCTAATGAATGACACAAATATCCTTCCCTTTGGACATCTGCTTGCTCCTCCAGTTTTGCTCCTTTCTTCTCTCCTGTATTTTCTGCCCTGGAAACTGCTTGATAAGGACTCAATCAACAAGGCAGTCCTTTTTCCTTCAGCTACTGGGTGAATTCAGTGGGGTAGAGTGAATGCTCTGGATTTGAAGGAAGGCAGAGAGCAAGATCAGAGTATCTGAAACTGTAGCTTCTGACCAATGACTGGCTTTGTCCCTAATGCAGAGATTATTACTCTCTCAAGATGGCTCTACTCTCGTCTTCTGTACTTCCTCCAGCTTCCCTGCCTGTGGCCCTTTAAGCCAATCTCATACCCTCACTAACCAGGGGCTACTGCCTCTCCCTTGTGTTTTCTCTCAGCTCCTCAACAGCTTTGTTAAAAGTCTCCAAACTTTCCCTGAATTATACTTATTTAATTGTACCATCAGTTTCTTTTTATGACCCTAATACACGAATTTCCTACTTACAGAAATTGATAGACTTAGAGGTTTTTTTCTTTCTCCTTTCCTTTTTTTTTTTTTTGAAATGTCCAAAGCTAGAAGGTAAATATTTTCTATTAAGAATTTGAAGCAAGTGAAGTGACAGTTTGGTTTAGAGCTGCATTATAGAAATACAGCTATTAGAAAACATAGTTTCATTTTTCTGACAGTTTGTTCGCTGCTGTCTAGCGGATTTACATTTTCTTTTTTTATGGAGAAGGTCAGAGTTTGATGGATTAAACATAAAGAATAACTTTAAAAAATTGTTTAAAGCAAAGCATGCTGTAAATGATAATATTTCTGAAGGTTTCTGTTTTGAAGTTCCTCATTTAAGGTCAGTGATTTGGAAATCCAGTCAAAATCTTGTTACCAAATGAATGCACTTATTGATTTTAATAAAATATTAAGTATTCTAGATGATCATCCAAGCCAAGTTTTGACAGAATGCCTAGGGTCTTGTCAACCAAGGAATGATGAGGCACTGAAATGTAAGCAAAGCATTTATTATGGGGTCCTAGAATTGCAATTTGGGGAGCATAGATGAAGGTAGAACCCAAAAAGTGTCCTGTTGAGGAAAAATGGTGAGGGTTTTATTTTAAAAATTCAGAAATAGCAGTAAAGTGGTTTTTCAATTATTTTAATTGGAGGGTAAATTTGAATTTACAATTCATTAGCTTACTTAGATCATCTCATCAGTTTTTAGGAAAAAACACATTTTTCACAGTCCTCAGAAAGCCATTTCTCAGCAGTTTCCCCACTTTGTATCCTTCTGGCATCAGCAAAAGCTCAGCAGTTAAAAAAAATGGAATAGTGAAGACAAGATGGAGTCACTTATGTTGCCTTGTCAGGGAAGCCTGTGGCCTTCCCTTCACAGTCTTTGAGTAACCAGCTTTTGGTAATTCCTGGATCTCATTTTTTATTTTTGAATTTGAAAACAGAAAAAGAAGAGCAAATGCATAGATATTTTGCTCATGAAAGTAAGTATAAACAAGGTGGAAGACTGTCAAAACAGGATGGTAACAGAGAAAAGGTTGTTTTCTGTGTTACCAGTTGATTAAGAAATAAAGTTCTTAGACTTTGGTATACCTAGAAGAAAATCTGGAATTGTAACAGGAAAGATAGCTAACTAAAATCCAGGTTAGTCTTTATATAGAGAATGATTTAGGATGAGAAAGAACAAATAGTAACCAAATGGCCATTTCCCTTTTGCTAGGCACCCTACATGGCAAGGGCTCTTTTCTTTCTAGGACACCATGGTAAAATATACCAAAGTCTCTGGTAATCTATACATGCATAGTTCTGAGTCAAGCAGAAAATAAATTTGGTACTAGTTCACTTTAATGCCATGCAAAATTGTGCCCATGTGTCACCAAGCATATTAGACACATTGCAAAGCATGCATGAAACAGTCAACCCAAAGCAGGACTTTAAGGATATTGAGCCAACTTGCAAGTTTTGGGGATCAAAGGTGGGGCTGCATCTTGGCTTTTCTGCTTTGAGAAGTACCAAGTACAAGTCTACCATGTGTGGACTTCTCTTTAAAATTAACAACACTGTAAAAATGAGCTTATGACTAAATCAAAATTAAAGAAAATTAAAGTATCAAAATGACCGTGGCACTAATAAAAGGAGGAGGAGTAATAATTCTTCATTATTTCATATGCATACTAAAGATAAATGTCTAAAAAACATCATGTACAATTTTAAATAATGCATAAAATGTTAAAATATTAATATTTTCCAAAAAACATTTTTCTTCCCCAAAACAGCTTTCTCAAACTTAATGTTTTCATACAAAATAATTATTTAAACATGAAAATATTGCAAAATAAGGATAGTACATTATGATAGGTATTCTTCTATTACTAATTAACATTATGTTTTAAATTATTCAAATATTTGTCACCTTTAAAATAATATTTATGTTTAACTCTTATAGTTTACTCATTTTATTCCATCGGGAAAGGAAAATATAACCATAAACATGAAAATATATGATTGTATAGATGATCAAATGTACATCGCAAAATAGACATTTCTTCTAATGTATATATTCTAATGTATGTAGCATTCAGAACAAAGTAAATAAAAGAAGTACTTTCTCTTACATAGCAGTCATTTATTTATTATTCTGTCCTATTGCTATAATTCTGAATTGATCTTTTGCTGACTACTAGTCCCAAAATTTTGATATAATATTCACAGTGCAGCAGAGATTTTCAAGAAACATTCTGTGCAAGTGAATTTGAAGTGCTGATTTAAGACGTCCTTGTATTCTCAGAGACTTATTATCAATGTTTAGAAAGCTGGGGATATAATGGCTCAAAGAGACTAACAAAACAATATTAGTAAAAAATTGACACTGATCCAACAAAAAGTGAAAAATCTCTATAGAGAAAATTATTTATTAAAATAAGAAATACAAAATATATTGTAAAAATGGAAACAGTAAATTAATATAACTATAATAAAAATAATAATGTTTGGGAAATAATAGAAGAAAAATTTCAGGAAATAATGAAATGAATCTAGAAGCATTTAATAAAAAATAACAAAAGTACCAAGACACTGTTAGATAAAATGACTGAGCTTTAAGAGGATGAAAAATAAATAACAGGGAAGCCTAAAAATCAGACAAAATGGTCTTTTGTTCAGTTTTTCCATAGTGGAAAACTATCTAGCTACTCTGTGGAAAAAAAAGCATAATTCAAGTTTTACACAACGTCAAAGGCCTTTGTCACAGGAGACAGTCATCATCAAACATTCAAGAAGTTAGGGGATTAAAGCACCCAGGAGATTTTTTTTTTGTTTTTGTTTTTATAACAGACTATTAAAAGACATGATTTTGTTAATATAATATAAAACATTAAAAATTAATTCCTTAGAAGCTGATAAAAGTGATTGAATTATATCTATATAGCTCATGTTGAGCTTAGAATAACAGTAAGTATGGACATGCTGTACCTAATAATGATTTGTTGACAAAGGAGAGAAAAGGTTATAAAAATTATTTTAAAGAATCCTTCTAAGGTTAAAATAACTGTTAAAAACATGTGCCTCTGTTCTTCCTTTCAGTTAGAAACTTCCCACAGGAAGTACACATTTTTCTCTTCTTCTGCAATAAAAGTTTTCTGTCTAATTCTGAGATTCAATACTAGAAAGTACTCAATTACTATCAATGTAGATAAATTCATCACATCCTCTTAATCAGAATAAATGCATTAGTTTTTTACCAATATGCCATATTTTTGTATTCATTTCATTGAATCAAAACTTGGACATAAGAGAGGGTGCATGTACTGAGTTGCTCCCTCTCCCCATCTCCATCGAATACACCCACTATCTGCTGCATGGGCCAGGTAGATTAAAAATTAGAAAAGCAGTACATTATTTTAATTGAAGTAAAATTTTCAAATCTGTGAAATGCACAGTTTTGAAATTTACACTCCAATAATCTTGAGCACACTAAAACATCCATATAATCAACATCCATTCAAGCTATGGAACATATATGTCACCTCAAAGGTTCCCTTGAGCTTCTCCCATTTAAATCCCACCCTCACATCATATAGATGCTCCATTCTTATTTCCATAGTATGTGACTTTTTGTCCCTGACCCCTTTTGTTCAACATAGTATTTTACAGAGCAGAACATTTTGTCACACATATCAATAGCTGAGTTGTAGTTGCTGTTGTTAATTTCCAGGAGTGCTCCATTATAAAACTATACACAATGTGCTTCTCCACTTCTTTGTTGAGGAATGTTTGGGTTGTTTTAAATTCTAGGATATTAAGAATGAATTCGTTCCAATCAGTTTTGAACAAGTTTGTATCTGGGCATAGGTTGTTATTTCTCCTGAATACGTAACCACTTTAGGATTTCCTGGGTCAAAGGGAACATTTTTTAAACTTTATAAGAGATTAATAAACCATTTTTGACTAGTATTTTGGTGAGAATTTTTGCATCCATGTTCATCAAGGATGTTGGTCTGTAATTCTCCTTTTTGATGGGGTCTTTGTCTGGTTTTGGGACCAAGGTAATGGTGGCCTCATAAAGTGAGTTTGGAAGTTTTCCTTCTGTTTCTATTTTTTTACAAGAGTTTCAGGAGAATAGGTATTAATTCTTCTTTAAATGTCTGATAAAATTCCCCTGGGAAGCCATCTGGCCCCGGGCTTTTGTTTCTTGGGAGATTTTTGATGACTGCTTCAATTTCCTTAGTGGTTATAGGTCTGTTCAGGTTTTCTATTTCTTCCTGGTTCAGTTTTAGTAGTTGATACATCTCTGGGAATGCATCCATCTTCTAGGTTATCTAATTTGCTGGCATAGAGTTGCTCATAATATGTTCTTATAATTGTTTGTATTTCTTTGGTGTTGGTTGTGATCTCTCCTCTTTCATTCATGATTTTGTTGATTTGGGTCATTTTTCTTTTCTTTTTGATAAGTCTGGCTAGGGGTTTATCAATCGTGTTAATTCTTTCAAATAACCAGCTCCTAGCTTTGTTGATCTGTTCTAGTGTTCTTTTGGTTTCTATTTCATTGATTTCTGCTCTGATCTTTATTATTTCTCTTCTCCTGCTGGGTTTAGGCCTTATTTGTTGTTTTATCTCCAGCACCTTTAGATGTAGGGTTAGGTTGTGTATTTCAGACCATTCTTGTTTCTTGAGGAAGGCTTGTATTGCTATATACTTTCCTCTTAGGACTGCTTTGCTGTATCCCAAAGATTTTGAACAGTTGTGTTTTCATTTTCATTGGTTTCCATGAATTTTTTTAATTCTTCTTTAATTTCCTGCTTGACCCATTCATTCTTTAGTAAGATGTTCTTTAACCTCAATGTATTTGAGTTCTTTCCGAATTTCCTCTTGTGATTGAGTTCTAGTTTCAAAGCATTGTGGTCTGAAAATATGCAGGGAATAATCCAAATCTTTTGGTACCGGTTGAGACCTGATTTGTGACCTAGGATGTGATCTATTCTGGAGAATGTTCCATGGGCACTAGAGAAGAATGTGTATTCCGTTGCTTTGGGATGGAATGTTCTGAATATGTCTGTGAAGTCCATTTGGTCCAGTGTGTCATTTAAAGTCCATATTTCCTTGTTGATCTTTTGCTTAGATGATCTGTCCATTTCAGTGAGGGGGGTGTTAAAGTCCCCCACTATTATTGTATTTTTGTCAATGTGTTTCTTTGCTTTTGTTATTAATTGCCTTATATAATTGGCTTCTCCCATGTTAGGGGCATAGATGTTTACTAGCCAATAGGATCCAACAGTATATTAAAAGGATTATTCACCATGACCAAGTGGGATTTATCCCTGGGCTGCAAGTCTGGTTCAACATCCGCAAATCAATCAACGTGATACAATACATTAATAAAAGAAAGAACAAGAATCATATGATCCTCTCAATAGATGCAGAAAAAGCGTTTGAAAAAGTACAGCATCCTTTCTTGATCAAAACTCTTCAAAGTATAGGGATAGAGGATACATACCTCAATATCATAAAAGCCATCTATGAAAAACCTACAGCGAATATCATTCTCAATGGGGAAAAGCTGAGAGCTTTCCCCCTAAGGTCAGGAATACGGCAGGGATGTCCACTATCACCACTGCTATTCAACATAGTACTAGAAGTCCTAGCCACAGCAATCAGACAACAAAAAGAAATCAAAGGCATCCAAATCAGCAAGGAGGAAGTCAAACACTCACTCCTTGCAGATGATAAGATACTTTATGTGGAAAACCCAAAAGACTGCACCCCAAAACTGCTAGAACCCGTACAGGAATTCAGTAAAGTGGCAGGACATAAAATCAATGCACAGAAATCAATGGCATTCCTATACACCAACAAACAGTAGAGAGAGAAATTAAGGAGTTGATCCCATTTACAACTGCATCCAAAACCATAAGATACCTAGGAATAAATTTAGCCAAAGAGGCAAAGGATCTGTACTCAGAAAACTATAAAATACTCATGAGAGAAATTGAGGAGGAAACAAAGAAATGGAAAAACGTTCCGTGCTCATGGATTGGAAGAACAAATATTGTGAAGATGCCAATGCTACCTGGAGCAATCTACACATTTAATGCAATCCTCATCAAAATACCATCCACATTTTTCAGAGAAATGGAGCCAATAATCCTAAAAATTGTATGGAACCAGAAGAGACCCCGAATAGCCAGAGGAATATTGAAAAAGAAATGCAAAGCTGGCGGCATCACAATTCCAGACTTCCAGCTCTATTAAAAAGCTGTAATCATCAAGACAGAATGGTCCTGGCACAAAAACAGACACATAGATCAATGGAACAGAATAGAGAGCCCAGAAATGGACCCTCAACCCTATGGTCAACTAATCTTTGACAAAGCAGGAAAGAATGTCCAATGGAAAAAAGAGTCTCTTCAACAAATGGTGTTGGGAAATTTGGACAGCCACATGCAGAAGAATGAAACTGGACCATTTCCTTATACCACACACAAAAATAGACTCCAAGTGGTTGAAAGACCTAAACGTGAGACAGGAGTCCATCAACATCCTAAAGGAGAACACAGGCAGCAACCTCTTCGACCTCAGCCGCAGCAACTTCTTCAAGAAACATCGCCAAAGGCGAGGGAAGCAAGGGCAAAAATGAACTATTGGGATTTCATCAAGATAAAAAGCTTTTGCACAGCAAAAGAAACAGTCAACAAAACCAAAAGACAACCGACAGAATGGGAGAAAATATTTGCAAACGACATATCAGATAAAGGGCTAGTATCCAAAATCTATAAAGAACTTATCGTACTCAACACCCAAAGAACAAATAATCCAAACAAGAAATGGGCAGAAACATGAACAGACATTTTTCCAAAGAAGACATCCAAATGGCCAACAGACACATGAAAAAGTGCTCAACATCGCTCGGCATCAGGGAAATCCAAATCAAAACCGCAATGAGATACCATCTCACACCAGTCAGAATGGCTAAAATGAACAAGTCAGGAAACGACAGATGTTGGCGGAGATGCGGAGAAAGGGGAACCCTCCTACACTGTTGGTGGGAATGCAAGCTGGTACAACCACTCTGGAAAACAGTATGGAGGTTCCTCAAACAGTTGAAAATAGAGCTACCATACGATCCAGCAATTGCACTAATGGGTATTTCCACAAAGATACAAATGTAGGGATTCGAAGGGGTATGTGCACCCCAATATTTATAGCGGCAATGTCCACAATAGCCAAACTGTGGAAAGAGCCAAGATGTCCATCCACAGATGAATGGATAAAGAACATGTGGTATATATATACAATGGAATAATATGCAACCATCAAAAGGAATGAGATCTTGCCATTTGTAACGATGTGGATGGAACCTGAGGGTGTTATGCTGAGCGAAATAAGTCAATCAGAGAAAGACATATATCATATGACCTCACTGATATGAGGAATTCTTAATCTCAGGAAACAAACCTGGGTTGCTGGAGTGGTGGGTGTGGGAGGGATGGGGTGGCTGGGTGATAGACATTGGGGAGGGTATGTGGTATGGTGAGTGCTGTGCATTGTGCACGACTGTTGAATCACAGATTTGTACCTCTGAAACAAATAATGCAAAATATTTTAAGAAAAAAAAAGAAGAAGATAGCAGGAGGGGAAGAATGAAGGGGAGTAAATCGGAGGGGGAGACGAACCATGAGAGATGATGGACTCTGAAAAATAAACTGAGGGTTCTAGAGGGGAGGAGGCTGGGGGGATGGGTTAGCCTGGTGATGTGTATTAAAATGGCATGTTCTGCATGGAGCACTGGGTTATGTGCACAAACAATGAATCATGGAACACTACATCAAAAACTAATGATGTAATGTATGGTGATTAACATAACAATAAAACATTTAAAGAAATAAAAAAATATAGAAAAATATAAATAAATAAATAAATAAATAAATAAATAAATAAACCATTTTTGAAACTGTTTGCCCTATCTTACATTCTGAAAAATATAAGACTTTCAGTTGCTGCATATGCATAACATTCAGTGCTGTCAGACTTTTAGCAATTTTTTAAAGGAATTCTAGCATATGTGCAATGGTGTGTCATAATTTATTGTTGCATTTTACTAATGAATAACATTTAAATATGAACCTGTATTGCTCTTCATTTATTTATTTTTCTTAAATTTCCTCAGTAATTTTAGAATTTTCATTATACAAGTCTTGCATATATTTTGTTACATTTATTCCCAGGTAGTATATGTTTTTGATTATTTTATTGTGAATTAAATTCTTTATATTTTAACTCTTATATGTTAACTTTATTTGTTACAAAATTGATACATTTGTGTATTAGTTCTATTAGCTTTCCAAGTAGCTACTTTAGTTTTACTTGCATAAGCAATCATGTTATTTGCAAATAAAGACAATGTTGTTTTTCCTATTTAGTGATTATGCCCTTTATTTTTCTTGTCTTTTTTATAATGTTTTGGACTTATTGTAATATGTTTAGATAAGTGGTAAGATGAACATTCTTGCTTTGCTCCCAATTTTAGGGGAAATTATCCAATATTGTACCATCAAATATTACCACAGAGGTAGATGTCTTTGTAATTATTGTAGAAATAAACAAATAATACCCAAAACCTATTCATATTTAGTTACAACAGGAGTCAGCTACCATCACCTTTGTTTTGTAGAGACTCAAGGAGAAGTCTTTATAGATGAAAAAAAGGGAAATCTTCTGAAATTTCAGGTATAGGGAAGCTGGAGGTGAGCTAAGTAGAAGTGAGGTAGCTGATATTAGTTTAGGGAGATATTTAACTTTATCTGGTTGATCCTAAGTTGGCAGCAAGGGTAAAATTATAGAAGTTGGTAGCTAATGAAAAAATCATGACTCTTCTGGGCCAATTGATATACAGGTTGTGGTTTGATTTCCTGGGCTGGTTGTTACAGAGATTGTGGGTCAGAATTCTATTCTCATATATGATTTGGCCCTTTCCCCCCTATTTGGTCATTATTTTGCCTGCAAGAGACTGATAAATTTGGGGAAGGCTAAGGATTCAGATATTCAGTACTTGGGAATGCTTCAGTTGTGTCCATTTTGAAAAATCATATCATGAGATCTTCTTGAGCTTTTTATAGCTTTATTGTAATGTTAATCTTTTGATGAGAAAGTGGATATAAAAAGACAGTTAAGACTTTGGATGGAATGCAATGGATTAGCATTGTGATCATTACAGCAAAAATAAGAACAATCAATATTTCCCATAAAATTCTTCAGAAACAGGAATCCCAATTGCCCAACTCACTCCAAAAGAATAAATCCTACAAGCTATTAGGATCAGCCTTAGAGACTTATGTAGCTTATTCCTTAAGGCAGTAATAATTTGTTCTACCTTGATATACTAATCATGTTGGTTTTTTTTTTAATTTATATTTTACAATGCTTTGACATCTTGGGACCTTGTGGACTACCACTGATAGGGTTAGCTAATTCCTAGAGATAATAAACAACTTGCATTTGATTATGCCTTTTATATGCAAACCAACCAATCTGGAGTACTAAACAACTAAGGACCACCCCTGTACCTCAGAGCACCCAAGTCATTCAAACTATCCAATCCTAAGCCTACTCAGCTGCTAACTCTACCTCATGCATCCCTTCCCCACAAAAACCACAATAAAGGCCCATGCTTTCCTCTTCTTCCTCCTTCCTCCACCACCCACCTGACTGGTGCTTCCCCATGTCCCCCTGTCCTGCTGCCTGGTGTACCATGTTTCATGTTTCTGGAGATCTATGAGTATAAAAACTTTTTCCTCTATGGCAGTCCTTTCCTTGTTTCCATGTGCCACTATATCCTCATGAAAACAAAATCCTGGGTACATTTTAAAACACTTGCCTTACTTGCCTTGTCCACTGATCCAAATATAGCAAGAAATATTAGCAATATCACAGATACCACCATGACTAGCTAACAAGGAATCTAGAGTAATGAAATAATCCATCCCTACTCATGTTAATGCAGTGAGAATTATCTGAGTTCTGTCTGGGGAAGAAGTCAAATCTTCAAAAACTTCTGCCAGAGTTAGAAGTGTCTTGCAGGTTTTGGTGTATTTTGATGACACCCACCCTACTATTGGGAACCTTGCTGTCATTATTCACACAAACTTTGAGTCAGGAATTCTCCCAGGTAGAATTCTCACTAATCAAGGGAATCTTCATTTTAGAGCTTGCATATGAGTTGAATTTCTAGCGTAATGATTTATAACATTAGGGTCATTCCGTACAGACAGGTCTTGGAATAGCATTCCTAAAAGGCATGAGGTATTAGTCTAAGAAAAAGAGGACAAGCATTCTAGCCACAAAGGAAGTAGTATAAGGGAAAATCATATGACAAACCCAGGAAAAAAAAAAGGAGTTGTTCAAGAAATGAGGTGGAAACCAATGCCTTACATTTGCTGGGTTACATATTCGGATCTCTATTAGTCAGTTACCATTGACAAGTATTTGATCCATTGCCCAAAGAAGTTTGCTGAACTTAAATTGAGAGTCACCTGGATTCTAATCTACAGATCTCAATAATTGTTTGTTTTTCTGGGAGAGAGAGAGACACTAGTAATGTCACTTTTAATTATTTAATTATTTTAATGATTTAAGGTCCTTTGTCCATGTTAGTGCATGTGGAAATGCTATCTAAGCTATGATTCCCTATATTTTGTTTGATGGAACAAGAATTGTTCAAAGATTTGTTCATGAGAGTCTGATGATGGATGCTGCACATCCAGCAGTCAGTAAGACTGAAGGCAGTTTCTAATGTTTGGGATATTCTGAGAATGGAATTAGAATGAAAATCTGATCTAATGATGACAATAAGGTGGAAAGAGAAGAAAAAATGGGCAACTTTTGGGTGAAAAGAAGAGGTCTATGAAAAAAATGAGAAGAATAATTTTAAGAAATATAGATAGATATAGATGATATACATAGATGTAGATATATAGACATATAGGTACATCAGGGAGAGAGAGAGAGCAAGAGCAAGCTCTCTGGTGTGTCTTATTATAATTCTCTTTTCCATGATCCGTCTTGGGTGTAAGTTGTTTACTGTGAGAGATTATTATTTTTTTAAAGATTTTATTTATTGGGCACCTGGGTGGCTCAGTCGTTAAGCATCTGCCTTCGGCTCAGGTCATGATCCCCGTGTCCTGGGATTGAGCCCCGCATCGGGCTTCCTGCTTGGCGGGAGGCCTGCTTCTCCCTCCCCCATTCCCCCTGCTTGTGTTCCCTCTCTTGCTGTGTCTTTCTCGGTCAAAAAAATAAATAAAATCTTAAAAAAAAATAAAAAAATAAAATAAATTAAAAAATAAAAATTTTATTTATTTGATAGATAGAGAGAGCACAAGCAGGGGGAGTGGCAGGTAGAGGGAGAGGGAGAAGCAGGCTCCCCTCCAAGCAGGGAGCCCGACATGGGACTCAATCCCAGGACCCTGGGATCATGACCTGAGCCGAAGGCAGATGTTTAACTGACTGAGCCACCCAGGCGCCCCCATCAGAGATTATTAACCTGTTGCAAAGGTCTTGCATCAGCTACTACTTCCAAAGATCAGGTGCTTCTAGAGGATATCTGAGAACCTACAGTCTGAGGTCTCCTATTAGAGTTGTCTTCCAATTTTTTGGATTTCTGTGTTGCTTCTTTAGTTGTGAAAAATGAATCCATGAATTGACTCCCTGGATTCTCACTGCTGTATTTGCTAATAACAGTACCTAACAAGTCCCCATGAGGGCAACTATTATCAAATATTGGAAAACGCTTGCAAAACAATAAAAAAGCACTTAGGAATGTGTAGTAATATGGTGTTAAACTATTGATGATATCACTGGATGTAGTCCAGGAGTCCCTTGGTATATTGCTATATCTGAAAGCAGCAGAGCAGGGTCTCATATCAGAGATAAAATCCCTAAAATCTGTAAATGCATGGGTGTTCCAGTTACCAATATAAATGACATGTTCCTAAGGAAGTGAATTCTATGGCCATAATGGCTAGTGGGAATATCTTTGGCCAAGGGAACTGAAAGTTTTCTGAAATTTTGTTAATTTTTATTTAATAATGCCTTTGGTGCTTTAATCCTTTACAGAAGATTGTAGATGATAAGGAGAGTGTAGTTTTTGAGGGATCATAGTTATAATAGTTAAGCCCAATCAGCTAACAAAAAACATGTTGGTTATGGAATGCTTCTTCCTGTTCTAGATGTCTTTCCCTTTGAGGTGAACCCTTTAGTATCATGCTGTTGGCTCATTTCCCCCATTTAGTCACTCTGCTCCAGGACAGTGGAGTAAGGTACCTGTCCAGAGAGCCTGAAATAAAAACTTAGAGATGCATACCTCAGAATCATTTTTGTCTTTTGGTTCTTGGAGGCTCATAGAAAGCACCCACTCTGCTCTTCTAGAAACATGTGCATCACCTGGGAAAGGAGTCCTGTTCTGGTTTAATGTTGCTTCTGTCTGGGTGGGTACATCTATGCGCTGAGATTCATGTATAGGAATCAGACTCACTTCAACAAGGTGATACTATGTTCTAGAAGATCTGTTTTATCCATATAAAAGTTAATTTTCTTTCTCCCTCCCTGTAAGGAAACTATAAAAGCTCTAACATTTTTATTATAATGTGTTCTCTTTAAAATAATATATAGAAACTAATATGACAAATAATAATCAGTCTTTCTGCACAAAATTGTGTTTATCTTCTAGTATAATTAAATACAATTATTTCTTAATGTTCAATTATATAAAATGTTTTCCTATTGTTTCTTTATCTATTTCTTTAAAGAAATACCTGAAATGCTGTTCAACAAATTTTGACAGTGGTTGCTTCTTGATGGCAGGATTTGGGATGATTTAGTTTCTAGTTAATTATACATTTTATTGTTTGATGTTTCAGTCTACTCAGGATGCCATAATAAAATACCATAAACTTTGATTTGAACAACAAAAATTTGTTTCTCACAGTCTGGAAACTGGGAAGTCCAAGATCAGAGTTCTAGCATGGTAATTAGGGTGAAGTTTCTTTTCCTGGTATGCGCATGGCTGCCTTCTGACTGTGCACTCTTGTGACCAGGACGGTGGGAGGGAGGGAGATCAAGAGATGAGAGAGAAACAGAGAGACAGGCAGAGAGAGACAAGAGAGTGTGTGAGAGCAAGTTCTCCAGTGTCTCCTCTTAAAAGTCTCTTCTTCATGGTAGGCACTTATCCTATCATGAAAGCCTCACTTTTATAACTGTATCTAAACCCAATTACTTCCCAAAGCCCCATCTTCAAATGGATAACACAAGCATTCAGTCCATAATACTTTCATTTGAAATTAATGAGAAAAAAAAAGAAAAGAAATTAATGAGAATTTATTTAAACTAAAAAATAATAGTATCATTATTGATAAGAAAATAATTTGGAAAAGAAAAGGCTCCTGTCTTTGATTTACTGTCTGAAGAAATATTCCCATATAGTTGAAAGTAATTGTTTTCAATTGTCTTTTGAGGATAAAAAGTTTGCCAATTTTAAACCCAAGAAAATTTCAAAAATCAATAGCCTCATGCCATTAAGTACATATAAAAAGTGTCATCTTATGGAATGTATAATACATATGGCAATGCATTGTGGAGAATGTCTAGATTTATTAGAATTACTAAAAGAGTTTAACAAGATTGGTTATCTTGTTAATTCAAAATAAAACTGTAACACGAGGTATAATTTCACCATACATCAGGTTACAGATTGTTAGACTTTGTTTATCTGTGTGTGAGTTAAGAATGAGATGATGGGAATTTCTATATACTGCTTGTTAACATGAAATTGATGTGATCACATTGTGTAACAATTTCACATCATTTAGCATGTTAAATGTTAACATTTAACGAAGCTAAGCATGTACAAACCGTGTAACCCATGAATTACATTCTTTTTTCGTGTGCTTCAGATGACACATAAATAAACACAATAGCATTGTCAATTAAAAAGATGGAACGTACTGTTTATTAGTGGTAGAAAAGTTAAGCATGATTTACTTATTCATTTGAATACTAACATCAAATTGGACTATTCCAAGAACATTAATTAAGGAGAAATGAATAGCAATGTAGATCTTGAACAACCAGGTAGAAGGATTTGCTCTGTTGGATGTTAGAATGTTAAAAGATACAACAATTCAGGCAGAATTGTATTTATGCAAGTATATATAAATAAATCAAGACTGAATAGAGGGTCCAGAGGCAGACCTATTCTCTTTCATCAAAATTCCATGGACCAATGTATTTCAACTGATAAATGATAGAAATGACTGTCCATTCAATAATTGTTGCATTATTGATTGTATGCCTACTTAAAAAAAAATCTTGGATCCTAAAACACAACCTCACAAATCAAATCCATGTTAATTGTGGATCTAAAAATCAAGACAATATTTTATAGAAAAGAACATAAGAGGTTGTGTTCACATCCTTAGAGTAAAGGCAAACCAATTTTCTTTAAGAAGTCCAAAAGAAACATTTGTTAGAGACTCAAAAACACATACAAAACAAACAATTCAAAATGCGAATAAACATATGAAAAACTGTCCAATAGCTTTAGTAATTAAAGGACTAAAAAGTCAAATCACGATATGCCCACCCAACAGACCGGCAATTCTTGAAAAGTCTTAAGTATTGAAAAAGATGTAGTTAAGTGGGAATGCTCACATGGTGCATAGAGGCAGCCTCCCTTGTCAACACTCCTCACTCCTCCGGCTCCTCCTGGGAGTTCATTTTTCCAGTACAAACCAATGGAACTCCAATCACCTCCCTTATCAGGCTCTCACATCCTGGCTTACTGTACCCCTGCTCTGATCTCCCCAGGGCCAGGCACCAAACCAAAGACAAACTAACCAATTCTAAGCCTGTTGACTCTCCTTGCTTGTTCCTTTGCACAGAAACCACAGTAAAGGCTTTTGCTCAACATTCCTCCCTCTCTCCCTGCCTTATGACTGATCCTGGTGCTTCCCTATGGCCACATAGTAAAAAGCTATCTTCACAATGGTACTTGTTTCCTGACCTCTTGGACTTGCATACTTCAGATTTTCTATCAACACATTATATTAAAATATATATTTATTTGTGATAGGTGAAAGTTTGGGGAAAGATATTCTTAAAAATGACAAAGCACAATCACACAGTTACCTAAAAAAGGAGACATTCAGAAGATTACAAGTGCAGTGACATGATTAGTGTGGGATTGGTGGGAAAAAGCAGAGGGGAATGATGTTGGGTTCTAATTCTGAGGTGAGAAGATTTAGGTAACCTTGGGGTGCCTGGGTGGCTCAGTTGTAAGCGTCTGCCTTCGACTCAGGTCATGATTCCAGGGTCCGGGGATCGAGCCCTGTATTGGGCTCCCTGCTCAGCGAGATGCCTGCTCCCCACCCCCCCCACTCCATCTGCTCCCCACCCACCCACTCCGCCTGCTTGTATTCTCTCTCTTGCTGTGTCTCTCTCTGTCAAATAAATAAATGAAATCTTGGAGAAAAAAAAAAGAAAATTAGGGTAATCTTGAGAGAAAAACTGAAAAGTTCAAATCACCTAATCCAGCAAAATCAACAATGAAGAATCCATGAAGAATGACACCCAGCTCTGTTTTAGTTGTTATGTTTTTTCAGTTGAACTCGAAGCAGAAATATTTTGGCTATTTTTCCTGTTGTTATAGTTTTGGTTGGTTTTGGGGACTTCCTTGGTTTTTGTATTAGAATGTTTTTATTTTTAATTTATTTTTCCTTTCGTGATACCCTAAAGACAACCTCTTGCATACATGTTAAATGTTATTGTACTACATCTTTTTTTATATATTGTTAATGCATCTTAGTCATTAACAAATGTATCCAGGACTAAGTACTATATTTTTGTCTTCTAAAGAAATAACTAAATTTTTTCTATGCAACAACTGACCTTGAAAATTCAAAAGTATGCACACAGGGCACATAATGCTCATTCAGAATCTAATTATTTAACTGTTGTTTAATTCATGTATTTAACCATTCTTTTGGGAGAAATATCTTGCATAATTAGGTAAAAATTCATCAGCAGTAACCATATTTATTTGGTGATTTTGTATGAAAGGGTGCATGTCATAGTCTTGAGGAAATACATATCTTTACTAGGATAACCACTAACTCAAATTGTGTATCATTTCAGCAATAAAAATTTAAAATGCTGATAAAGGGGAATTTTGAATTGTGAATACTTGCTTCTCATCTAATTAAAACCATAAAGAAATGCTTTATGTTTTAAAGGACAAGCCATCTGATGAGATCTGATGAAGTTTTGTGAATCATATTTTAAAATCCTCTCTGCTTGGGGTACCTGGGTGGCTCAGACAGATAAGCATCTGCCTTTGGCTCAGGTCATGGTCCCAGGGTCCTGGGATAGAGCCCAGCATCGGTCTCCCTGCTCAGTGGGGAGCCTGCTTCTCCCTCTCCCTCTGCTGCTCCCCCTGCTTGTGCTCTCTCTGTCAAATAAATAAATAAGATCATTTAAAAAAAATCCTCTCTGCTTAAATAGGTTGCAAAATTAACTCTTAAAACTGTCTCTATGCATTAATGTATGTTTTTTTAAGAGATTTTATAACATTATTTCACAGAGCTACATATATCTATATCTAGGCAATATCCCAGTGAACAAGTAAGTGGAAGCTTGATCCTGTTTCAAGCAATCTCAGTTACTAAAACAGTTCCCTCATGTAGTAGTTTCACACCCAACTTTCTTCCCACTAGATATTTGTGATTGTTTTTCAGAAAAGTTCTACAATTGTCCAAAAGTTCTATCAATTTAAACAAAGTGTATCACAAATAGTATATAATGAATATTTCATAAACTGAAATCTTTATTTTGCTTCTCATTGATAGAGCCTCCTATATGTGAAGTTATATAAAATAAATTACTATTTAAATATATTCCAAATAGGTATTACAATAGCTTATATTTTTTTTTAAAGATTTTATTTATTTATTTGACACAGAGAGAGATAGCGACAGCAGGAACACAAGCAGGGGGAGTGGGTGAGGGAGAAGCAGGTTCCCCGCGGAGCAGGGAGCCCGATGTGGGGCTCGATCCCAGGACCCTGGGATCATGACCTGAGCTGAAGGCAGACGCTTAACGACTGAGCCACCCAGGCGCCTCTACAATAGCTTATATTTAAAAACCTGAAAGAAGTGAACTAAACCTGAGTAACATGGTTTATATTTAGGTATGTAAAAACAAAGAACACATTTCCATCATCTATTTTTAAATACTCACTTTTATGTATTATAATTAAATGCTGTTAGATTCTTGTCTCTAAATTGTATAGTATTACTTGAGAGAAAACAGATATGTATTTTCCCAGAAGTTATCATGTAAACACAATATTAAGTAAAGTTCAAAATTAAGAGTAAAAGTAAAAGTCAGGTAATCATTTACTTTGGAGCAAACACTGACACAATTATTATAAATGTAAAGTAAACATAGTAGTCTAGTCTACTGGTTGCATCATGAATTATTTATCAACTGATAATATGCACATAGAGGTGCATAATCAGAGCAAGATGTGTGAACTTGCTCTAGATTTTCAAGGATTAAAAAATTATATATCCAAGAGCATTGAGAAATAAGAAAAAGGGATGATCTATTAAAATATTTTCTTGAATAGGTGTCAGCTAAAAATCATGCCAAATAGGTGTGCACACTGGAATTCTATTGAAAGGATTTATACCAAAAATAAAAGAATTCCTTAAAATTTCCTAAAATTTTTGTATGTGATTTATGTCTCAGTAAAGATCAATTTAAAATGCCTTAAGTGTTCAAATTTATAATACTAATAATGCAATATGTATTCAATTTTAATTTTAATTTAAAAAAATATCAATATATGCTGCTAACAATTTCCAGGTTTTCTGGTGCTTGGCTGGCTCAGTGGTAGATCATGTGACTCTTGACCTCTGGGTGTCCACCTTGGGCTTAGAGTTTACTTAAAAAAAAGACTAGGGGGGCACCTGGGTGGCTCAGTTGGTTAAGCATCTGCCTTCAGCTCAGGTCATGATCCTGGAGTCCCAGGATCAAGCGCCAAGTTGGGCTCCCTGCTCA
Source organism: Callorhinus ursinus (assembly GCF_003265705.2). Lineage (NCBI taxonomy): Eukaryota > Metazoa > Chordata > Mammalia > Carnivora > Otariidae > Callorhinus > Callorhinus ursinus. The sequence goes on along the minus strand of NW_027397066.1, from coordinate 109,666,816 downwards.
CTGGGGAGCCTGCTTCTCCCTCTCCCTCTGCTGCTTCCCCTGTCTGTACTCTCTCTCTGTGTCAAATAAATAAAATCTTAAAAAAAAAAAGACTAGGAACTAGAATTAAATTGCTTTTGATTATTTAGAGGTCAATTTTTTAGCTGTAATTTTTCCTTGTTTGTTTTATTTATTCAGCATGATATATTTCTTTTTTTAAGATTTTATTTATTTATTTGAGAGAGAGAATGAGAGAGAGAGAGAGAGAGCACATGAGGGGGGGAGGGTCAGAGGGCAAAGAAGACTCCCTGCTGAGCAGGAAGCCCGATGTGGGACTCGATCCCGGGACTCCAGGATCATGACCTGAGCCGAAGGCAGTCGCTTAACCAACTGAGCCACCCCGGTGCCCACAGCGTGATATATTTCTTTATTTGAGGACATGTACAGTATAAAAAGTTAAAAATATTTAACGACATTATATTAATCATGATTATGCTTAATTTTTCTTTATTATAAGCTTATAAAATATATAATATTTAAAGAATATATTTATAAATTTATTGATTAACTGGCAAGTTTTATCATAGTTGCTCACAATGTTATCACCAAAATTGGGATAGAAACTGGACTATATGTAATCTGACTGATAGAGAAAAAAAAATCTAAAATGACAAAAAAGAAAGCAATAAATATTTAATTCAATTATGAAATAACTCATATAATTGATTTAAAAATAAAGTCAAATTTAGAAATAAAATAAATTCTGGTATAAATAAATTCGATAAGAAAAAAAAGCAATTTTCAGCCGTATGAACCTTTTTTTTAAAATGGTCAAAATGGATATCATAATTTAAAAAAAATTTCTTAGATCTTTGGGTCATCTTTCCCTTATGCTTTATTTCTAGTAAATTCCTCATCATCTCTCATTTGAGATGTATACACCAATATAATAATTTCAATATCAATAGAGATTCCTTATTTCATAGGGATTTTGATCTGTTTTGAATAATAAGCAGAGGGAATGAGTTCATGACTATTAGCTCTTCTTTTTGCTACAGCAGGTCAATATCCAGGCCCACACATATTTTTGAAGGCCTTCTTGCTGCAGGTTTGTATGCACAGTGCCCACCTGTGGACAATTATAAGCTAATAATCATATGGCTCATCATTATTCGCTACATTACAATCTGCCTTAATGCTACTACTTGACTCAACAGCCTAAACATATGACCTGGAGTTAATATTAAGTCCAAGTCTTCCCCCAGCTCTTCAGCTTTGTTAGGGCTCTTACTATGAAAGGTTTACTTAACATAACATGGTTGACATAACTAGATGGTTAGAACACTTTTCCTCAGAGCTTTAAAACTCATTTTGCAGTTTTTTCTACTTTCTGTTTTCTAGTAACTATAAAAGGCTTTGGCAAAAATCACAGTTTATTTTTACACCCTAATACCAGGAAGGTTGCTGCCTCCTACCTTCCCTAGATTCACTAAAAAAAAAAGAAACCAAGGGAAGACATAAAACACAAAACACAAAAGTAAAACAGGAAAAAAATAATTACACCAGTTAACATTTTCTATTGCAAAAATAAAATTGTAATATTTTGGAAATATTTTAAAACTGACTTAGGATATTATTTGATGAGGGGAGACTTTATATTTTATTTTGTATAGTGAGATCATAGAAGTAAAGATTTTTATCTAGGCAACTCAGTATGTTTTTATAATAATAAACCATATGAATTTTTGTAAGAATCATATTAGCCTATAATGGCTCCTAACACAATATCATTAAATCAAATCCATGTTAATTATGGATGTAAAAAAATTAAAACAATAGCTTATGAACTATAACACAAGAGGTCGTTTATGGCCTTGGAGTAAAGAAAAGTCAGTTGTAAAAAGTCCAACAAAAACATATGTGAGAGACTTGAAAAGACATATAAACAATTCTAGACTTGGAAATAGGATACTGTTTTTTAAACTTCAAGTTTTTTTTTCCTCAAATATTGTCATTTTGTCTTGAACCTCTGAAAATGATCTTGAAAACCTCCAATACAAATCAAGAGTCACAATATAAGAATTAACTGCCCCTTTACAGAATCCTTTACAACTAAGATTAGATGAAATTTTAATTACTATATTCAAGTCAGAAAGTTAGCAAGCAAGGCTGACTCAGACAAATCTTTTGTTTCTAATATGCCTTGAGAATGGCCTTGAACATATGCTCAAACAGATGATTATAATTTGCCTTGGTCCAAATTATTGAATTTAAATGATTTCATATGAATTTTAGCCCTTTCCAAACTGGATTAAAAATATCTTATGGTTAAATCAATCTTGTAGAGATTTATGGAATGATATCAACATTAAAATAGGGAAATTTTCTTTGAGTTAATGATAAGTAGAATGCAGATAACAGTTCTTTTCAATTTCAGATTTGAAATTGAAAGGAAAACTACAACTTTATCTGAATTTAGTGAGGCAGTGTCACAAATAATGGAAATAGTTTCATCCTTCCTGAAGATTTTGAACATGCTCTTTGATTATATTGTAAAAATGTACTTAATATATTAAATACTTTTCTACTAAAGAAAAGGAAGCATTCAACTCAAAAGTCACCCATGTTTAGCAGTGTCTAGATATTGTTGGAAGAGGATGATGCAGCAGATGTGTTTTCCCACAGATGTAACAAACATGTCAAGAATAAATATTATAGAATGGCAAAAGCTACAATCTAGAAATATGAAAAAGTTTCAGTAAAATATGGACAGATAATATTAGGATTGGATTGAACTGAACTGACTAAGCAAAGCACGTTTTTGCTGCGTATGAAAGGAAACTACATGTATATGAAAGAAATAACATGAAATTGACTAAAATGAACTATTAAATTTAGCAACATTTTCTCACCAGACACCTACATCTTACAAAAATTTACTTAAAAAAACCCCTATCATTTGGGAAATATAATAATAGAATACACAATTTTTCCTGAGCAAGGAGGGAAAAGAAATAGTGAAAAGGCTAAGTAAGAGAGACAAGATACTGGACTTCATAGACTGTTCAATCTTCAAGAGGTCAAAAGTCTGTACCAGTGCAGGTCTTGAAAAAGTGCTGATGAATAACATGGATGGTAGAGATGATAGAAGGGTAAGATATTTTAATTTTTTTTCAAATATCAAAATATTTTTTAAATATCAAGAAACAATTCCTCTCTAAAACTAGAGAGAGGAAAAGTTTTATAGATGTGGTGGTCAAGAAACTGAAGGGTAAGGTTTTGGGGAATTCTCAATTTGTGGTCAAGGTCATGGTGAATGACAGGGGCTTTGAAAGCTAAAAGCAAAATATTGTCATAATGGAAAGAGACCAAATGGTTTGAAAGAGCAATCAGAAGTGGAAGGCTTGGTATAGATAGATAAATGTCATAAGCAATAAATGGGCAGCTTATTTGCAATGTTTGTTTGATGGAGAAAGAAACCTGGCTGTTACGAATGAATGCCAAGTGGATATACAGCCAACCTCTTGATTAGGTGTGTGAAGCTGGGGTCGGGAAAAGGTAGCACCTCGCTGAAAGAATTACTAAAACTATATTTTCCAGGCATACTGGGTCCCATTTTCATTGAAAATATGGAAGATTTGGTTAATCAGAACACATGCATCCATGAAGACCCATCAAGGTGTGGGATGGAGGGTAGGAGATGGATTCTGGTGGAGATGCAGAGCCATATACTGATTAAAATATGCTAATAAATGACTTAAAAGTGAGAAATAAACCAGAATACAAGACATAGAGTTTCATTCCTGACAGTCTCTCTGGGGAGGGAGAAAAATTGTGACTTTTAAAATACTTCACCTAGGGGCACCTGGGTGACTCAGTTGTTGAGCACCTGCCTTCGGCTCAGGTCATGATCCCGGGCTCCTGGGATCGAGCCCCACATAGGGCTCCCTGCTCAGTGGGAAGCCTGCTTCTCCCCCTCCCACTCCCCCTGCTTGTGCGCCCTCTCTTGCTGTCTCTGTCAAATAAATAAATAAAATCTTAATAAAATAAAATAAAATACTTCATCTAATATTTTTAATGACTTCAGGAATTGTTCCCGTGACTTAAGGAATTGCCACTTTCTGGAACATCATTACAGGTAAAATGCTTAGGAAGACTTTACTTAATGAAAAGTCTCATAATGCTTGAACACAGAAAATTGCCTAATATTACAGAAACCCAACTTGGTGTACATGGAAGTTATGATTACAGGTATTTTTCTGATCTTTTTGCTACATTTGTAATTTTTTCTTAGTCATTAATAAAGTTAAGTTTTATTAAATGAAAAGAATTAATAGGAATTAGTCTGTTAAGTAAAGACTATGAAGGTATATTGTGTTTAACATGTTATATTTGTTTCACAGTATTTATAGATTTTGTCTACTGCATGGAAAATTATAGGAATTCTGCATATGTTCAGTTTAATGTAATAATTTCTTGTGTTCTGTGGAGCCGAACCAGATTCAATAAAATTAGTTCTAATTTTGTGTCTTTTATTTGTTTCTTCCTCTAGGTTAAATATGATTTGGAAAAAATGTGTTAGAAAATTTGAAAATTGTGAAAACCACTGGCTTATTGGAAAGAGTGTTTGTTCTATTCAAAGATGAAGTCCTGTCTCTAGCTTATGTTAAACATTTCTTTATTCCAATCTGTGTCCTGAATTCCCATCTCTAAAATATGTCCATGAAACATTTCACTTCTAAGAATAAGGTTGTTTTTTTAAGTTCGGAAATTATTAGAGATCTCTGTTTTTGTGTTTATTTTTTTCTGGCTTCGAATTACTTTTCTGCCAACATCTTATCATTGTTATGATTTCAACTGAGTAATGTTATTAATGGATTCATTTATTTACCTGGAGTTGTTATCTTTCTGAATGCTATCTCCATATGTTTATGAAATGGGTGGCATATAAATAATGAACTATAGTAAAACAATCAGCCACTAAGAAATCTCTTTTAGAAATTGTGTTTGTTATTTATTTATTTTAATACAGTAATGCCACCTCTATAAGCATGCTTTACTTTCTCCATTTTCAAATATCTTGGTCATTATAATGGAGCTTTAAAATTTTTTTTTCCAGAATTTCACAAGTCACTGGTAATAGTAAACTGATATAGGGTTGTTTTTGTGTGGTGCTTTGGTGGTTTCCAGACCTGGTAAGTTGTTCAAGCCAATACCAAAATGCTGAAGAGTTTAGAACTACTTTGATATTTTTACAAATCAAAGAAAAATATTCCTTCAGATAGCTGTGAGAGAACTAAGAACTTTTACTATGCATGAATTTATTAAATATCTCCTTCAAAATGTACTATTGCCAATGTTTCAATGTACAGTGGCAAAGTAAATGGACAGTGCTTCTCTATGCAAACATTATTTAAGTGAACTGCATTTCCCAAATTAACAGTATTAAATGGCTTTAAGAGTGACTGTATTGTCTTTTAATTTTTTTAAAATTTTTTGTATTACCTCCGCAAAGTAAAATGCTCTTTAAAATTCTCCTTTTGAGTTTTCAAACATTAGTTTTCCTTGTCTTCAGTAGATTAAAATGTCTGATTATGAGAAAATACTGGACTGGCTCTATACTTTTTGGGGGTCCAGTGCAAAATGAAAATAAGTGTTGTGCCTCGTTCTAAAACTATTGCGAATTTCAAGACGGTGAGAGAGCATTAAACCCAACGTGAGGTCATTATACACACATGGATTCCTGTGTGACTGCACATGTAACACAAACATGATGTCTGCAGTAAGCCCATGTCCAAATAGGTAAATCTTACAGATTCTTAAAACTAAATAAAAGAGAAAATGTATTTCATATGTATACTCAGTAATTTGACTGATTGTGAATTAAATTGACAATGATATTGGAATTTGTGCTCAGGATCTCAATTTATATCTGAATAAATAGTTCTGTAAGAATTATTTTTCAAAATTAAAAAAGATTTTTCTAAAAAGAGGATTCCTGAAATAAAGAAATTAAAATAATTTATAATATAATTCCATATTTAAGTCCATATCATTTAATTATAGAAATATATATTCCAGGGGCCCCTGGGTGACTCAGTCGGTTCTGCAGGGAGACTGCTTCTCCCTCTCCTGCTCCCCCTGCTTGTGTTCTCTCTTTCTCTGTGTCAAATAAATAAATAAAACCTTAAAAACAAGAACTAAAAAACCACTGATTAAAATATTATTGATTTAAGTGGAAAGATCAAAATAAAATGTATAATAAAAATTACTCAACTTATTTTTAAATTATATATCTCACACTGAACAAATAAGATTTGAGAGCAGAAATAAATGAACATTTTTGAACATGTAAAAAATGTTTTCTTGTTGTGTTCTGGAGCCTGTTAGCAAGGCAGGAGCTCACCACTGATTCACCTCCTGCTTGAACAACCCTGTAATGTGATTTGCAAGCCAGTTGTAATTTCACCCAAAACATATTATGATATGGAATGTATTTACTCTCGTAGGGTTTGCCCTACATAATAATTTGTAAGAGAGAAAAGCATTGTTCTTCTTGAACTTTATGGCTGTTCCTTTTGAAGTCACATACATATTTACTTGACCAATCCTTCTTACTCTCTATTTCAAGTTATCTGGTGAAATTAATTTGGAATATAATTGAAGGGAGGTCTGATCTGAATAAATGTGTATGCTACAAATGCAAATGCATTAATGTATTTTACAGCTATGCTGTTTCAAGAACTGACTTATTTCTATCTGCTTTTTATTCACTTTTTAAAATTAGGCTACTGATGCATATTAGAATTTAATTATACCAATTAGTACTGCCACATCAGACATATGATGTGCCTTCAATTAAGAAGTACCTAATGGGTATTAGTACAATTTAGCTTCATAATTAAAGTTCTAAGAACAGCACAAATTAAACATTATGATTACAAAACATTAAAAATCTACTGGTGAAATTAAAGCTGAGTATTTTATCTTCTCCATTTAAACTGATTTTTAAAAAGAGATTCAGGATTACATAAAAAACAATGTTACTATTATTGAAATGTTCTTAAAGTGAAAAAATTACATGCATGCATATATACTTATGCTAGATGATGATTAAATATTTAAGAAATTATCAAACATAACATTCTTGTCATCTAATAGGCATTAGAAGTTATTATTTTGGGGATTTGTTTTGTTTCTTTGCTTTTGTTTTCCTTTTATTTTCCTTTTCTTTCTCTTTTTTCATAAAATATTTGATATCTCTGGTAGCCACTTAGAACTCCTGCTTCAGGGGGCACCTGAGTGGCTGAGCCAGTTAAGCATCTGCCTTCAGCTCAGGTCATGATCCCAGGGTCCTGGGACCGAGGCCCACATTGGGCTCCCTGCTTGTAGGGGAGTGTGCTTCTCCCTTTCCCTCTGCCTCTCCCCTTGCTTGTGTTCTCTGTTTCTCTGTGTGTCAAATAAATAAATAAATAAAATCTTAAAAAAAAAGAACTCCTGCTTCAGGGAGCATAGATGGCAGACACAGGTAGCCCCAATTACCATCCCCTGGTTGTGTGACTGTGTTTGTATGGGGGCCATATTTCCTCAGGCTGCTCCTGGCCAATGACTGAGCATGCTGGGGTTACTGGTGGAGGACTTTTGTTAGAAAGAGTGGGACTCTTCTTGCAGAAGACTTTGACTTGAGGACTCCCCATTGGTCTGACCAAAATTTACTACCACTGTGCTGAAGGCTGGGAATCTTCTTTTTCAATTCTTCCTTTTTTCCTTCCACATAGATCAGAATATCATTGTTGTCTGAAGCCTCCCTGCACTTAGACATGCTTCCTCTCCTTAATGCTTAATAGGAACTTCTTCCATAAATCTTTTGCATAACTAAAAAACTTCTTTGTATTAGCTTCTTGGAAAACCTAATAAATATATAATATGGAATACTTACATATATGTATTTAATAACTTTTGGCATTATTGGAATACTGATTTTTAAAGATTATCTGAACAAAGGTACTGAAAAAAAATAAAACTGGAAGTGTATCTTTCTATCTGGATTACTTTGAATTTTCTTCAAAAGAAAGAGAAAATCATGAAAAATTTCAAATTGTCTACAATAGATAATAACAATTCAGAGAAAACCTAGTACTATGTTCAAAATAAGGATTATGGCATTTGTACCTCCCTACTTTCTTGGAAATACATTTAAGATAAAAATACATTTTCCCACAATTTAAACATCAAAAATGAACTAAGACATGTAAGACTCACTCTTCTGATTGCTTTTACTGATTTATGTGAAAAATAATATCAAAAATAATATTAATTGATATATTTTATGAATAATTTAAATACCTTGCAAATTATCTTAATTAACTATATAAAAACCCTATAAGATTATTATTCTTTCTTATAGATAATAAATTAAGTCAAAGAGAGGTTTAAGTGAGGGCCAAGAATTACACTGAAACTGTTTTCTTGAGTCCATGAGCACATGTACACTTACCGGGGGCACACATATACATAAGATACATATCAGGAAAATTGTCTATAGAATATTGGTGTCTTGAGTAGTAAAAAAGATATGCAAAGTCACTTTCATATATTCAGCTTCCATTCAGAGCTGGCATACGAGAAGAAAGTAACTGTAAAAATGCATTCATATGGGGCACCTGGGTGGCTTAGTCAGTTAAGCAACTGCCTTCTGCTGGGGTCATGATCCCAGGTTCCTGAGATGGAGCCCTGCATGGAGCCCCACGCATGGGATGGAGCTTTGCATTGGGCTCCTCGATCAGCAGAGGCCTGCTTCTCCCTCTCCCTCTGCTCCTTGCCCCATACTCATACTCTATCTCTCTCTCAAATAAAGAAATAAAATCTTTAAAAATAAAAAAACAGAAATGCCCTCATTTGTCTATTTATTCATTAATTTGTCAAGCCAAATATATGAATCACAAACTTTAAGCTCTGTTCAACGTTCTGATAAATAAAATAGATTCTGTGGCTTCCAGACTGAGTTAATTTGTACTAATATTCATTTAAAAAGCAGTAATGGTAGATCATGCTAGGAAAGCAGTTTAGGGGAATATATAAGGAACATCCTGCTGGACTAGACTAGAAAAGTTTCCCAAGGCCAGATAAAATAGAATGATTTGCAATACAAATTTGTTTACAGTTTTCTTTCCAGTGACTCTTAATGAAAGATAAAAATGTATTTATAAGATCTTTAAGATCATCTAAGTCTGTAATCATGCAATTTATAAAATGGAATCTGTCTTTTTGTTGAAGGCAATCCTATTAAGCTTTGGATTTAATTTTGACTTTTTTAGTTTACTGCACAGTGGTCAACATAAAATTTTTCTTTTCACTTCTGGATTAGTTGTGTTTCCTGGATAACATAAATATGAACTTTTTCTATTTAGTTGAAATTTCATCAGGATGTATTGAGGTGAGCCATAGTAGCATTCAATGAAAGCTTTTACTTGATTGCTTATACATTTATTTACTGTAGGAGATTTTTCCTTTTTTTATTTATTTAGCATTTCCACCCCTATTCCACCTCATTTCTTTCTGTTTCTGGAGCTTGTGCTAGATGAATGTTGAACTTTCCAGATTTATCCTCCAACTAGTTTAAGATGGCATGATTAAGTTAGCATGGAATGACCAATCTGGCTGCTTTTCAAAAGTGAGAAGAATTACATGGAAACAAGTGTGGAAGTGGACAGACCCTTTGAAAATATTTCATGGGTGAGGTGGAAGGAAATGGTGACCTGTTTTAGGATGAATATTGTTAATGAGATAAATGATAAGATCAATAAATCTCATAGGAATCAGTTTGTTGACTAGATAACTGAAAAAGATGACAATGGTAACAAATTCTGTGTCTCTTAAGTTTTACTCAGAAAGTGATATATGCCTTATCTGGCTTCTTTCAAGTTCACGACCAACAGCGTTTGTTGAAAATATTTCCCATGGGGTCTCTAACCCTTAGCAGTTTCTTCCTTATTTTGCAGATAGGGCCTCTGACATGGCTTATGAATAAGATAGGACCTTCTTCACTTGTGCTTTTATTTTTCCAATTTTATTTTCCAATTTTTGATTTTTTATATTTTGATTAAGTGAAAACACCAATGAAAAATAGCTGCAAAATTATTGATACAGTTTTCATTCTTAAACTGGAGTGGGTGTTCATGTGTGTTCATTCCATTAAGTCTCACAGGTGAGTTATTTTAATCAAATATTAATGATAGAAATAAAATACAATGAGATAAAATATCTAGCAGCACACTGAAACTACAAACAAAATTGGAATTGAATATAGGCAGTGTCTTTATAAGGCTTAACCTTTCACTATGTAAATAAATATTTCTTAGTCCAAGAAATCACAAAACCCACACCTTTTTAGGCATAAAGAATTCAATGAAATACATCAAGCAAGGGTCTACTGAGGCCAATTTATAAAATCACATAACAAAAAATAAATAAAATTAAAAATCTTAAATCTAGAAAAATGAAAATAGCTATATAGGTTTTATATAAGTTCAAAAGTATAATCATTAGGTATATATAATTTTTGTAAAGTTTAGAACCTCCTGCATAATTCTTATTCTCATTTATTACTAAACATATTAATTTCACTTTAAAATATTATTTTTGAACTTTCATTTGTTCAATAACAATTGTTGCAAGTGAGAGAAATGTAAAACAAAAACAAACTTTCAGGTGAATGTCCATCCATAAGCCAGCAATATACATTGATCATTTATTTGTAAAATAATGGTATTATAAGTGTATGCTCATTTCAGATTATAGATCCTGAGTTATGGTGCAAGTCATATTTGCATAAGTTTAATATCACATATTAAAGGTAACAAAAGAAAACTACTGCATAATTAAAATATAAATAAATGTTATTCAACATAATTATTCATCAGATATACCTATGTACTATGGTCTTTGCTGCCTTGAATTAACTCCCCAAAGATTTTAGACGTCAACTATTTCATCAAATATCACGAAGTCTTTGGCTCTGATCAAATATAGTTCTATAAACACTGTATATAGACACTGTACTATCTCCTAAAATACTCAAGTTTTACATATTTTCCTTTTTTTGTATTTTATTTTTATTATCATATTTTCATACCCACACTAAACAATTCAATAAATTTACATGTACCCATCACCCAAATTCACTTGATCTTAGCCAAAAGGCCGAGAAGTGATCCATCACCCAAATTCAGCAATTAACATGGTTTTGCCATACTCGCTTCAAATTATTTAAAAAATTATATTGTAGAATGTTATTTCATACCTATATTATTAAGGGTGCATTTCTAGAAAATACAGATATTCAGTTATACATTTTTCAAAAGGATAACTAATTTCACTTTATTTGTTGCCTCAATTCAAATATTGGGGTTTGTGTGTTTAGGGAGGGAGAGACAGAGACAGAGAGGGAGAGAGAAAATCTTCAGCAGCCTCCACACCCGGTGTAGAGCCCCACATGGGGCTGCATCTCACAACCCTGAGATCATGACCTGAGCTGAAATCAAGAGTTGGCCACTTAACCAACAGAGCCCCCCAAGCATCCTTGTTTGTATTTAATGAGACATACTTACCATATATCATTTCATTATATGTATGAAAACATGATCAGGAAAAAAAAAGTCTGACACAAAATCATATTCAATGAATAATTTTATTTACTCACCTAATCTACTAAAAGGAAAGAAGACACCAATATATGTTTTCTTTCTCTAAGTTATCTTATTATGTTTTTAGATTTCAAAATACTTCAAAGTCTGCTCATTATTGGTTTCAAGTATATGTTTCTTAACTGTTTCCAATATCCAATATAATTAAGTATAATAGAAATGATAAAATAGACTCTGTGATCGAATGTAGAAATAGAAGTAGAATAGTATAAGAATAGTAAATGATGCGAATAGCATATTTAAACTGTCAAATATGTTATATAATAAAAATGTAATAAAAGTTTAAAATCTAGTATAAATTTCATAGAAAAAACATAAAAAAGTTGATAATCAATTAATTGGAAGTAAAATTATTCATTTAAGTTTTTGTTTTTTGCATATTCTTCTTTCCCTAGGCTTCTTGTATTGATATAGCAGTGAACAAAGTGTATGTCTAAAAAGCCACAGGGTTTGAAGTGAATATAGATGAAAGATAATATAAGCAAATAAAATGTGGCAATTACATTTAAATTAAAAATAGAGGGAGCATTGAGAGAATATGGCAAAAATATGTCAACTTTACCAGTAGGGGATGAATATAAACTGAGCTAAGTAGGTTTATGATGCATGAGGCTGGGGCTACAGTAGATGAGAGAACGACATAGAGTAGATAGGAGGCTAGTTCATATAAAATGTTCCAGTTAAAGGAATTTGAACTTTTGGCTCAGGCGGTAGAAGCTACTGATAGTTTTAAGCAGAAGATTGATGTGATGAGATGGGCAATTTTCAAGAAATAATTTGGGCAACATTAAAGCAAAGGATCAAAGAAATAAGCAAATAAGATAGAAGTCTTTAGTTATAATCTAAGTGAAAATTGCATGGCAGTCAAAACTGTTTACCCAGGTAGGCTGAGTCAAAATTGATGACTAAGAAGGTGGTATGTTAGGGAGAGTGAAAAGTCCAGGACAGTGCTTAGGTGTCTGACCTGGGTAATGTGGAATGGTATACGTGCTGTGTCCAAATTCAGTGGAGCAAGTTCTGGTCATTGATATGTGGGTAGAAGTCATGCAAGCCATTTTCAAGTTTTCCTCTTGAATTTCCTAGGGCATACATAGATATTTTAATAGTTAGTTGTTATCATAGCCCATCTTGAAAAAAAGCAAGTTGTTGGAAGGAGTGAGTGCTATTGTAACAAAAAACTAAAATATGTGGCGTTGTCTTACAGTCAGGTTGTAGGTGGTGAACAAACTTAAATCAAAGAACACAGAAGATCATGGAAAGTATCTTTCCATTCTTCTCTCACAGAAGGAAGTGGTAGGTGACAAAAAATTATGGTATGGGTGTTTTTCCCAGAAAACAAAAGCACAGTTTAGCCAAAGAACTTATTCAGTCTGTAATACATAAATCATTCAACTATCTCTCCAGGAGCCTTTCATAATTATCAAAAGCCCAGTGGCTTCTATGTATTTCCTATTGTTGCCTTTCTAAATGAGATTTTTGTGATTTTCCTGCCCTTGTTCTCATGTAGGATATGGAAGGTAATATCCCAGAACAAATGGGGACTCTTCAGAACCTGGTTTAAGGTATCTTACATCACCCAGAAGTCCAAGGTTTTGTGCTGGATATAGAATGGATGAAAATCTGGGTCATACTCCTAGGGGAGGAGATGATTGTGTTCCATGTTAGAAGTGAAGAATGAAGTGTCTAAATTCCATCCCGTTAAATTGGACAGAAGGGTTATAACCCATCAGAAGTCTAGCTCTCTAACAGATCCCATATAATCCTCTAAATTTCTCTTCCTTTGCTCTATTGACTTTAAGGGCCACACACTTCAGATGGAGGATTTTTTCCTGGTCCATACAGACTTTAGTCAAGTGAATAATAGAAACTTAATGTGAGATTTGGAGAAATATTGATTACTAAAGAGAGCTTAGTCTATTTTAACTAATATAAGGGATGTAAATTGAGATCACTAGAGGAGCAACAAGTTGGTAATGGTTAGGGGTGGGTAAGATAATAACCTAAATTTGGAACATGTCCAGCTCAAGAGGACTGTGAGACACCCACATTGAGGTGCTTTTCTAGTAAAATTGAACATAAGTCTAGGGCGATGATGAAATGAACTTTCACTGATCATAGAAAATAAGGAATTATCAGTAAGTGGAAGCTATGTTCTTCCACTTGAACTAGTTGAGGTTGTAAAGTGGCTCTGGTTAGAGTGCAAAGGGGAAAAACTCCTGGCAGAATGCTGAAAATGTTTAAGAATGAAGTTCTTGCCATTAATTAAAAAAGAAAATATTGAGTATGTGCCTTTGGACTATAAATGGTCTCATTCTAAATATAAAAGAGAAGCAATATAAGATCATATTACTTTTAGAAAGTGACATCACTCATTGATTTATATTAAGTGGTTCCAAATATAAACTTGAAAATATTCATACTTTTTCTTTAGAAAGGCATGAAGATAATTCACTTATTTGTTTATTATTTACCATCCCAGTAGATTGTTATTACTATGAGGGCAGGGGGCATATCTATCATGTTCATCTCTCTATATTCAGTTTCTAATATTGGTCCAGGGAGCAGGTTGTAATGTTAAATAGAAAGGCCAGAGTAAACAACATTGAAAAGGTGACGTTTAAGCAGAAACTTTAAAGTATGAGGGATAGAGCATATAGATACCTGAGGGAAGAGACCACAGGCAGATAGAACAGCCAGTGGGAAGGTCTAAGAGAGCCATGTGCCTGGTTTGTTTGAAGAAGCGCAAAGAATCCAGTGAGGCTTGAGAAGTGGAGTAATGATGAGCTCAGAATCATAATAGAGATCTTAATCTTGGTATTTTAAGCATTGCACTGGCTTTGACAACTCCTGTGAATGAGAAGGAGAGCCACTGTAGTTTCTAAGGAGAGAAATGACATAATCTGACCCTCATGTTAAAATGATCACTGTGGATATTGTGTTCATAACTGATTACAAGGGGGCCATTTTCAAAGAGAGACCCCAATTAGTATTGAATTTATTTAGGAGGTGGATAGTAGTGATTCCAATTCCAGTAGAGATGGTGAGAAATAGTCAAATTTTAGATTTTGTCCAACTTTTGGGTTTAAGCATCTAGAAGGATGGAATTACCATCAAATGGGATGAGAAACATAAGCAGGTATGACAGGGGCAGGGTGATTGAGATCAGCAATTTATTTGGAAGCATATTTATTATGAGAAGTCCATTAGGTATCTGAAGCAGTGAGAGCCCAAGCAAGAGAATAGAAATCACTGAGGATTTAAAACAAAGAGAATTAGTGTAGAAAATGATGGTAAAAATAATTTTTTGTAAAGAGGCAATCAGGAGATAGTGAGACAATACAGAATTTAGCAGCAGCAAGAAGAAAATGCGCTGTCATCTTTGGATGGACGGACAAGGTTAGGAGTCCACATTACTGGAGCTAAGGAGAGGGGTTGCTGGCTGAAACCTGTTTAAAAAAATGGACCTGTGTAAAAGGAGCCAGAGTCCTGGAAAAAAAATGCAGCTGTTACCGGAGATGACACTATGACAGAGAGGGATTGAGAAAATACTTAGATTTTTCCTTTTCCTGCTTTTCATCTAACATCTCCTTTGTTGGATCCCACCTGCAGGCCAGACTTCAGAAAATCCTGAGATACATAACCTACATTAGTCAGGGCCTCTGTGTTATGAACTGAGCAAGAAAGAGTAAAAAATGGATTTGAGGAAAAATATTATAATCATAACATTGAAGTAGAAATGTAAAAGATGCAACTGAATTTATGAGTGTGGAATTCAGGATAGAGATAAGGCATGGAAATATAAATTTGGGAGTCATTAGCATTTAGATTGCATATAAAGCCATGAGATTGAGTGAGATCACCGAGGAAGAAAGTGCAAAGAAAGATGAAGGGAAAAAAAAAATCAAGTACTGAGAACTGGGGCATTCCAACATTAAGAGCTGTGGGGACAAAGGAGAAACCAGTGAAAGAGACCTAGAGAGAGAGAAAAAAAGACTAGAGAAAGAATAAGAAACCCAGGAGGTAGAAGAAGGAGAAGGTAATGATAAGCTATATCAAATGCTGCTAATAGATCAAGTAAGGGGGAAAAGAGAGAAAAAACCATTAAGAGTGGAGCAGAAGCTTACTTAGGATGTGCAGAGAGATTTAAGACAGGGTGAAATGAACAAATATGGGAGTATAAATGATTCTTTTGAGGGGTTTTGATAAAGAAGGGATTAAGTTCCCTGGTGTTGGCTGGCAAGGAAAATGTGACAGGCAAAAGTTTTTAGTTGCTTATTTGCTTTGTTTTCTCAGATGGAAGAACTAAGGGCATATTTGTAGATTGTGAAATGGCCCAGTAAGGAGGAAAACTCTGATTACATAAAAGATGGGAAAACATTCCCTGAGAGAGGTCTTTGTGTAGTCACCGAGAGAGCTGATGAGTAAGCAGAGAGATTGGCTTCAGGTAAGAGCATGGATATTTCCTTTCTTGCAACAGTTCTCCCAGGGGCAATTTTGTTTTCCAGTGAGTCATTTGGCAATGTTTGGAGGGAGTTTTAATTGTCCCAGCTTGTGAATGAGGTGCTACTGGCTTCAAAAAAGAGAGGCCAGGAATGCTACTATAATTCCTACAACGCACAGGACAGCTCCCACCTCCCTTCCCCAACAAAATGTTATTTGGCTCATTATGCCAATAGAAATTATGTTAAAGAAACACTGCCTTCTGGTAATATGCTAGATGAGTAGTATGTAAATTACGATACTAGTATTAAGTGTATGTGGTGGTGGGAGCCTGTGTACGTTTCCTCCTGATTGCTTTACTTTTTCTCAGGGGCGTAAGAAGCAAGATCACCATCTAGCAGTGAGATTGGGGAAGATGTGAGAGGTTTGAAATGAGAAAACAATTTACAAGTTAATCTTATATGAGACAAAGAAAGTGATGGATTATGGAAGAATGAGGGCTTCTTTGGCAACTGATTTTCAAGATCATAGTTTTAAAGAAATACCAATCAGAATGACTTAGTTGTATGCTTTTCTCCAATTGCATTCAGGTACATGAGAGCAGTTCCAGAAAGAGTGGAGACATGCATGAAATCAACACTTGTAGTTTTGCCAAGTGAGTCATGGTTAGTAGATAAAAATTTATTTGATGACCAAGGATGAAACAAAATATTTGAAGGGCTTAATGCATGAAAGAATGAAGCATATTCACAAAACAGCAAACAATCTTTTGTAGAGATGATTATTTAACACATATTAGAAAAGAAATAAGAACTGTGAATTAAATTTATATTTATGAAGTGGGCAGAGAGTAAATGATGTTGAACCTGGGCTCAATAATCAGATGATTATTTTAGAATACTCAGAACTACACTACAGGGAAGAAAAGATTGAAGAATTTAAGTCTAAATAAAAAGGAAGCTAGTTTTTAAATTAATGCATTAGTCCAGATGTGAATTTATGAAAGCCTTACCTGCAACAGTGACAATAGGAATATAGATGAGAACAGGGATTGAAGAGAAACATTGGGTGGAATCAATTGGGTTGATTCCAGTCAACTCATGTTTAATAAGGGGTGTGTGATTTCTAGTCAATATATAATGATTCAATTTTTGACATGTAAAAACCATGACTAGAAATAAAATACCCAACCTTAAATATATTGCTAGGCCAGATAGGAGTGTTCTGTACACAAGATGGAGATTCAGGAATGGCAAGAAAATAGCTGGTACCTTTTTATTAATTCTCTTCCCTGACAGGGAACGGTGTGGGGATGAAACTCCTGGGAAACAAAGGCAGGTGATTGGTCTAATCTGTAAGTATACTCATGCAGGACTCCTAGAAAATAAACTAAATAGTTTTTGGTAGCAGGAGAGTCTTTATAAAGTGTTTTTAGCAGACTATGCAGGGTCATCTAGGATTGCTTATGATAACCAAACTAGGAACCAAAAATCTTAGAGCCAGAATTCTCAGGAAAGTGTCATATAAACTAGGTCACTATCTAAGCATAAAAGTAAATATTTTGTGATTAACAAAACACCTCTGTGTAAATAAGGCAACTGAACATTTTACTTAGATACTAAATCTAGAAACTTGGGGCAGAGCTCATTAAATGACCAAGAAAGGACCTGGGTTCTGTACCAGGGGACTGGACCTTTCCCTACTTCACTAAGGTCTCATTGTATCCTTTGAAATTATTAGTAAAGCTTTGTACTGAGCAAGATCTCTGATTTAAGAGTCTTCAATGATCCAGTACTTGGTGTGAGCTAAGATCGGCACTGTGGGCAGGATTATCTCTCAGACCCCCAAATCATTCTCCCTAAAGAGTTATTTTTCTATGTTTCAGGAGGCAATGGAAAAATGCAGTGAGGCTTGGATTCCAGAACATTTGGCTCCCCAGAGTTAGTGTGCAGTGGTGAAAGCTTCAAGACATATTAAGGTGGGTAAGTCTTAGCATTGAAAAGTGGAGGAAACAGACTGCAATCTGGTAACAGGGAATAGAGTTCAAGGACAAAAAGAAGTTAGAAAATTCTTTAACTGGCATTGCTAGCTCATCTGTAAAAGTTTAACATTTAATAGAGGAAATAATCTGTAAGATTGGATTTTTCTTTATTGGAAGGCCTTATCTTTCTGCAGCCTCTTAGAGAAATCTCATGTCTCTTTGGAAATGATCCAAGTCATAGATTACTAGAAAAACAATTTATGTAACTGAAGGCCACAATCAGGTAATGACTTAATGTTGAGGGCATTTTATTAAAGAACTGCACAATCATCTGCAGAAGATTGGTGGATTCTTATTGGTATGGATTCTTCAAATCAGAATTCTATTATCACCATATGGAAGTGATCGCTCAGGTTAATCAGTAATTATTAGGTGGCCAAAAACTTTTGAAAATATGTTTCCAGATATTATGACAGCCCATCTGCTGACATGGTTAAGGCAGTATTTGGCAGGCCTATCCTGAAAAAAGTTTATAAACATTCACCCTTAAGTCCCACATGGGATGACCCTTTTCATATGAGAGGAATGTTACAAGTCAAATGACCTTAGACAGGCTTTCCATTCTCCCTCACCTTAGTTAGTGCTATTGACATAGATGGTGAAAGGTACATGAGTGGGGCCAGGTGACACTTCCTTATCTTATGATCCTATTTATCCTTAGAAGCACCTGCACCCCTAAAAACAAAAGAAAGAAAGAAAGAAAGAAAGAAAGAAAGAAAGAAAGAAAGAAAGAAAGAAAGAAAGAAAGAAA